>NC_091130.1:10829391-11129391 GCF_040183065.1 Periplaneta americana
ATGGTTCCATTAGATGTGTGATATGTGGCACTGTCGTGCTGGAACCAACAATCACATTCATCATTGTCAAGAAGCGCTGATCCACATTTCTTAAAACGGGCGATTAATCTCGTTACAGTCGAATTGTTAGGCACTGCCACATTCTGATAATTACTACGAAATTCGTCTACAACACGTGCATGAAACGACTGGAAAAAATAATGTTCAACAATGAAAACTCGTTGCTCTTGGAAAACGACATGTTTGCCGAGAAATAAATATAGGAATACTGCAAGCGTCAGTGTATACATACACATCATAATGACGTCTAGGTTTGTTGCTGTTCAATTCAGTTCACTTCAGTTTATTAAGCCATTAAATATACAGTGATAGGCTTCGTCACAATACAGAAAGGGGAGGGACATACATTTGAAAATACACATATAATTGAGAACAGTAAAGTTTAATTAGAATGAAAACACAAAACATTTTGAAACTCAAAAATTAATGAAAACACTTCACTCTTAATGTAATATTTGTAACTAAATGTAAATAACTTTATTTATTAAAAAACAATTTCGTATGACTTTATGTTAAGAAACTTATCTTCAGAGTAGAAAGGATTAATTGAAAGCCAATTATAACATCTGGCTTTGAAACTATTGGTTGATAACTTATAATATTGACTGGGAAGCTTATTATTTCATCCCCATGACAGAAAAATTTGTACTACAGTATGGAATATTGTGTAAAGGACTAGGTCGTATATATATATATATATATATATATATATATATATATATATATATATACACATTCATTTATGACGGTTAATATCTGTGATTGTTTGAAAAGAGGTCGACAATGTTCAAGATAATTTGACTGACATAGAATTCTAATGGCTTTCTTTTGCAAAATCAAGACACTCTCAATTTTGCTACTACAGTAGAATCCCGATTATCTGTCACCCTATTAACCGATCGGTGGATTAACCGTCTGTCTTTCTCTCGTTTTTTTCTGCTGCAGAAATATATGAAGTACTCTACATTGTATTAGCGCGTTATTTTATTCTAGAGAGTGTTATTACAAGCCTTTTCTCTTACATAGTATAGTCTATTGTTCGAAATGTCGTACTGTATAACTTCTATATGGAATGTTTTCTACGAGTGTATCAAATATCTTATAAGATTCATAACCTAAGGACAAAGGAGTACTTGATATTCCATAAGTAGAAATGTAAGGTATAAACCATATATCAAAAGGAATCTCAATGTGCTAAGAATCGAAGTAAAAAAGTGTAAATATTTGAGTGGTATGGGGAAAGAGATTTGAGTGTATAAACAACAACACGAAACCTCCACTACGCATATCTTTCCACAGACAGCCATTACAAGGAGTTTTCGTGGCCCTTAAAAACCCGTCACTGACAACCAGACTTAAATTAATGAACTTCTGATCCATTATCTAGCATGTTAAACATAACACCACGAAGAGAATTACGAAAGTGTAAATATTATTCATTAAATTTACGCAAATATTTCATGGTACCGGCCACCGGCGTGGCTCAGTCGGTTAAGGCGCTTGCCTGCCGGTCTGAAGATGCGTTCGGGCGCGGGTTTGATCCCCGCTTGGGCTGATTACCTGGTTGGGTTTTTTCCGAGGTTTTCCCCAACCGTAATGTGAATGCAAGGTAATCTATGGCGAATCCTCGGCCTCATCTCGCCAAATATCATCTCGCTAACACCAATCTCATCGACGCTAAATAACCTAGTAGTTGATACAGCGTCGTTAAATAATCAACTAAAATTAAAATTCATGGTACGGATTATCCGATTTTTTCGATTAACCGTTCAGCCCACCCCCTTCATTACCACGGATAATAGAGGTTCTACTGTTTTTCCCAAGAAAATTAAAGCATACCTAATTATATCGACCCATGATGCTATGTAGCGATAGCCGATAGCACTTTCCAACTGCACTACTCAATAGACACTATAATTTTAATGTGCGCGACTTTTGGATCGCTCTGTAATAATAATAATAATAATCGTCGTCGGCATGACGGAACCGAAACATTCTTTTTTCTTCCTGTTCTTGTTAGCCAGTTTTCTCCTGTTTGTCTGACCAAGAAGTTCAGCATCTTGATCCATATGTCTTCCGTTCATCTTTGGCCTTCACACTTCAGTTATACCCTCTAGTCTGGCGTATTTTATACCTCTCTTAACGATCAGTGTAATGCATTTAAGATACGATATCTGAATATGTTGATCGAAGTCCAATTATGTCTAAAAGTAAACATAACACACTTAGGCCCAATTGTATAAAACTCCCTGACTAAAGATCAACTTTGATCGAAGATCGAAAAGTAAACCGAGTTCAGACACTTCTTCTATTGTATAAAACTTTTCAGCGATCAAATTGCCTTGGTTCAAATTTTATTTTATTTATTTATTTATTTAATAATAACATATACATAAAAACGTTACATTAAAATACCCCGAAAGAGCAAAGCTCGTGTTCGGGGACAGTTCCGTTACATAGATACACATACTTTGTAGACAAAATACTTAAGAAAAAAGCTCACATAAAGATTGTAATAAAATTAGTAAATAATAATACTAATAATAACTGAGTGAAAAAAGAGACGATGTTTAGATTGATGGATTAATATTAAATTATTATTAGTAGTATAATTAGTGCAGGTCATGTTGAGATAGTAACCAAGATAAAATAGAAAAATACACTTAGGATAGAAATAAACTTGTTTTACAATACATGGTACATAATATATATACAGGGAAGTCTGTCATATAAATTTTTTAATTCTGGATCTGAAAATTTCATTGCTTAAAGTAGTCAATTCTGGATGAAATTTTATTATCGAATTATATAGCCGTGGACCATAATTTGTACTGTGTAGTAAAGCAGCAGATGTGAAATATTTAGGTTCAACTAATTTAAGAATTTCATTTCGTCTCGTATTATGAGCATGTGGCTGAGCTACAAATTTCGTTCTATTTTTATGATAGAATTTCATTAAAGAGTATTCATAAATTTGGTCAATTCTAAAAACATTCAATTCAGAATGGATCAAATTTGTTGGATAATCCAGTCGCCTTTTCAAACAAATTTTGATTATACGTTTTTGCAACATAATTAGAGGAAAAAGAGCAGTTTTTGTAATGCCTCCCCATCCAATTATACCATATTGGATAACAGATTCAACTAGAGCCAAATAAACCAAACGTAATACGTGAGTAGGCAAGTAATGGCGAAGGTTTACAAATTTGTAAATTGTTTTACGTATTCTGTTACATAGAAAGGTGATTTAATTACATAGAAAGGTGATCTAAGTTCACGTGAAAAGGATTTGGCAACATCGCATAAACAAGTGAAATACGTGATGCACGGACCATGTTATACAGGTTTGTTCAGTGTTGCCAATCTAGCGATTTTTAACTCTTTTTCAACAACAATTTCTTTTAACTTTTATATAGCTTAAATAGGGATTTAGTGACCTTTTTAGCATCCCATAGTGACAAAATTTAATCTTTCTTTGTTGATAATGAGAAATCTAGCGACTTGATAACTACTTTTTCGCGACTTTCCGTATTACACTCTGTTGGAGACACTGGTTTGTTTTTTTTGCAATGTAAATAATGGCGGACAATAAGAAGAAGGTTGACTGTTCTCCAAGTTGTTATCATGTTATGGTGTTTGATACTGCTAAACATAATAAAGCTTTATAAAACGACAATTTTCGTTTAGTAATACAGTTAATTGAACATTTATGAATGTACCTATCATATCCATTAATAATTAATGGTTGTTATAAACATAATATAATTATAGGTTATGTTATTTGATACTGCTGAACACGATAGAGCCTTATAAAATATAAGAATGTTTGTGTATTAAGGCAAGAAATTGAAAGAAATATATATAAATGTACCTAACATATCTATTAATATTAATAATAATGGATATTTTATTTGCACAATCTGTCACTCGTATATTTCAAATAGAAAAGAAATAACTGAACTTGGATCATCTAACTTAATCGGAGAAATTTCTTCAGTCAAAGTTGACTTTAGTTTGAGACAAATTAATCTCAGATTAGACTTTATACAACACAAAATTCCAAGTTCAGCTGAAACAAGGATCAATTCAACCTCTGATCTAAGATTAAATGGTTTATACAATCGGGCCTTACTGAACCTGAAAGTGTTGGTTCTAGTTTCACTTAAAGATCAACATAACATACTTGATCAAATTGAACGTGCTTGTCGTAGGTCCACATAAAGATCAATATAAGATGCTTTAGCAAAGCTGATTATGCCGTGTGGATTGCGGACTGGCAGATATACAAAATTAACAAGTTCTCTTCCTTGATTGATGCCCTCACTTATCATATCTCCATTGTCAGACAGTAAGCATGATCTTCAGCAGCTACATCATACAAGGGATAGTTACGATTTTTATTACCAACATAAATTTTATTTTTTTAAATATTTTATTGGGTTGTTTTACGACGCTGTATCAACATCTAGGTTATTTAGCGTCTGAATGAGATGAAGGTGATAATGCCGGTGAAATGAGTCCGGGGTCCAGCACCGAAAATTACCTAGAATTTGCTCGTATTGGGTTGAGGGAAAACCGCGGAAAAAACCTCAACCAGGTAACTTGCCCCGACCGGGATTCGAACCCGGGCCACCTGGTTTCGCGGCCAGACGCGCTGACCGTTACTCCACAGGTGTGGACACCAACATAAACTCAATTGTCTTAAACACCACGCTAGATTTTTTTCGGATTATCAACATAGTGGCCCGAAGTCATGTACCCTGTTTAGCCATTCGGTAAAGATGTGCCACTTTTATGTTCTTAAACGTTGTTATCTTCTATAATATAACGAGTGCTGATAGTTTCTCGATAATTTAATTGAGATTAACGAATTATCTTATGACAATGTACATGAGTTTAGAAGCCCAATAAAATTATCACAGAGAAAATGTCAAGCACAAATAATTGTATTCAGTGGGATAATTCCGATGCGAGAAAGGTCCCATTTACATAGCACTACTACCAGCAACTAATGACCACGTACCATAGGGTCCAATTTCAGTGGCGGCCCGCAACCGTCTCTGCATCGGACGCAAGCCTGAAATATGAGAAAGAAACGGAGCTGATGATGAAAGAAGGGAAATGTAATTGTGATGCCGAAATAGTTCGAGGTCCAACGCCGAAAATTATCCATCAGTAATTATTATTCTTGAGTTGATTAAAAGAAAAGCGGGGAAAAAATCTCAATCAGGTAATTTGCCCCAAACAGGATTTAAACCAGGTCCCCCTCGTTTCACATTCAGACATATTAACCGCTACTCCACAGCGGTGGACGTGGGGAGGTGGGTAGCACAAGCTTCCAATCTTCTGGTTACACCCCCCCTCCTGCAATAGTATCAGTATCAGTTTTCTGAACATATTGGTTCTCGGACCTTCGTTGTAAATATCACTTCACTGATATGAATTCCGCTTTGTGGAAAACATACCCAGCTTCACTTTGTATGAAACAAGTTTTCCCTTTCAAAGTGCTCAAATTGTGGCATTAGAGCTGATTTTATGGAATCCGACACGTAACGTGATATTTACTGCGAAGTAGCGAACCCTATTATACCAGACTGACAGGGAAATGAAGTTCTGAATTCCCGTGGGTGTAAAGTGACAGCGCCTGACATTTATGTCCTATGCGTACGTTGATCGCGCGACGAACTGAAAAGCTGAAGCGACTGAAAGAACGACGTACAGTCGCATCAACTGCTACATCCCCTGTCTAGTTGTAACATTGTAACTACACATTCTTTATTATAACACTTCCAAAGAAACGATTAGTGTTGACAGCAAAATTTTAAAAGACTAGCGTACATAGCCTATTAAACTGCTGTGGAAATGTTTCAGAGTTGTTATTGTTTAGTCAACTGTCCGAAAACAGGTTTGAACCTCACACGTGACACCTAAAAGGCATCGCTCACAGTGCTGTCATGGAGGCCATACGGGGCCATACATCGTATGGGAACTTACAATTTTTTTTATTTAATCGTATGAGGAAAAGAAAATTTTGTCTGTTTGGAGCCATACGGCATATGGGTGCCTAAGTTTTGTATGCGGAGATCTGTACAGATCTTAGATCATCTCTTACTTACTTACTGGCTTTTAAGGAACCCGGATGTTCATTTCCGCCCTCACATAAGCCCGTCATTGGTCCCTATCCTGAACAAGATTAATCCAGTCTCTATCATCATATCCCACCTCCCTCAAATCCATTTTAATATTATCTTTCCATCTACGTCTCGGCCTCCCTAAAGGTCTTTTTCCCTCCGACCTCCCAACTAACACTCTATATGCATTTCTGGATTCGTCCATACGTGCTACATGCCCTCTGCCCATCTCAAACGTCTGGATTTAATGTTCCTAATTATGTCAGGTGAAGAATACAATGTGTGCAGTTCTGTGTTGTGTAACTTTTTCCATTCTCCTGTAACTTCATCCCTCTTAGCCCCAAATATTTTCCTAAGCACCTTATTCTCAAACACCCTTAACCTATGTTCCTCTCTCAAAGTGAGAGTCCAAGTTTCACAACCATTCAGAACAACCGGTAATGTAACTGTTTTATAAATCTTATTACTTCAAATTATTTTCACTTACATCGTAATATTAAACCTCTAAAATGAATTTTTACTGCATATATTTAATATTTTTACCGCATATTTCAGCAATTTTTATTGCATATTGCCTGTATATTTTCAGGTTATTTTAGTATATAATGTTCCGTAGTCTGTTCATAGCAATCATAACCCATTGAATGTAGTAACGTGATGTTACGATATTCATATAAGAGAATTTTTATTTTATTCTACTCCATGTTTTAATGTCTATTTCTACTGCACTTGATTTTAAAAATACTTGAATTATCACTTGCATACATATGTCTTAATATTTTGTGTCTCACTGTACCCACTATTCCCCTACTGATCTTCTAATTGATTCTAATAATAAAAGTTGATGAAAGTTAATTAATTTTCAGTAAGCCTATATAGAGTTTGAAAGTAGTAAAAATGTAACATCCATGAGGACTGAAATAGCTGAATAGTACAAAGCGGGGGCAATATTACACCTTTCACGCTCGCATATCCATCTGTTTCTCGTCGCAGCTGTGATTATAAATAAATCAAAATCTCGTTAAATCGATTGTCTAGGAGAAAGCAATTAAGTTAGACTATCTCGCAGCGTGTAGGCGGGCGGGTAAACGGATGTCTACAGCCTGGCTAGGTAGTCGCCAGTTTTATTTGCTGCTGGCAGGTGAATTAGGTTCTTGATGGTGACGTAGGCGTGGATTGATGGAGCTCTGACGTTTATGTGGAGCTGAAGCGTGGGTGTTGATTCAAAGCTGGATATATTGCTTGCAGATTAGACATTCATTCAAGAGTTGCCTCGTGACGCCCGTATACTTCGGAGTTTTGAACTTGTAACTGCACGAGGAAGATACAGTTTAACATCAATGACATTTCTTCGGCGCTAGTGCAGTGATGTCAAAGCAAGCGCATTTTTCTGACCTTGACGTCGTGCGCGGGCAGCAAGCGCTAAGTATGGAAAGAGGAAGGGTTGTGTATACGAATAAGCAACCTGTTGGATTAAGAAAACAGTGGTGCACAAACTTCAAACGGAACGTGAAATTTTATACCGTTATTTTTATATGACTTCTTTCTGTTTAATATTATCTATATTGTCTGTAAAACAAAAGTACTAACACTGATTTCTTAATATTGCACTTGTGTTTTAAATCTTAATAACATAATAGAGAATTAAGAAAGAATATTCACTTAAATTCCATAGTAGTATAATATTATACTGTATTAAGTGGATGAAACACATCATTCATAAGAAAGTGATATTCCAAAGAAAGAGATTGAGTATGACATAAGTTGGAATTTATATTGATGGTATCTTTAGCCTTACAAAAGTAATCAATAAACTAATCAAAACAATATTACAGTACAAAGCAAAGTTACCTAGGTACTGTATCTGTTTTAAGTGTAACTAATGTTACATAACAAAACTCTTATCGCATTATGCTTTTAATGTGATATTTTTGAGCAACTTCCTATTATCAGAATATTAGATTATTTTCTCGAAATGTGCTGAAGCTATAGAGCTGACATTTTAACAACACATAGGCACGTATCTTTTGCTTATGATGTAACAGTAGTTGCTTTGTTAATTCATTTCCTTACAAACAATTTCCATGCGAATATTTTCAAAATTTTCAATACACTATCTTCAGTAGGCCTAATACGTATTTATGGTATATTAGATTTACGAAAACATCCTGTAAGGCTACTAAATAAATAGGCCTATACCTGAAAATTTCACTTTTCAATACGAAAAGTTGAGAAAATATTTCTTTTGAATAAAAAATAAAACTTATGAAAAATGAGCATTAAAATTAAAACTTACATTCTTATAATGCACTTATACTTCTCAGGCAAATCTAAAAATTACCATGGATACAGTTTTAATAAGTTCTCTTCCCTTTATCTATTGAATCAGTGCTGGCAATCCTTGAATATAGCTCGACCAAGCGGCATATACCACCTCTCGTCTGTCTCTTTCCTTTCCGCTGTAAAGCGCTCAGGCTCTCCTGGGCTCTAAAGCGCGCGCTTGCTCCTGTGGGCATCAATTGACATGCCTGCTCTAGTGTTTGGGATTGGAACTCGACGTTTACGGGTTTAGTTAATTTCGAGGGCGATGGATTTTTAAAGGCGATAAAGATTCTTGAATCGCTTCCTTCAGAAACTAATAAAGCTGGGAGAGACACGTTGTAAATTAAGGATACATGTAAGAACTTTGGAGCGGAATGTTTGTGACGTCGGCACAAAAATCAGATGGTGTGGTCGGCACCACACTTCGACCAACTTTTAAAGTTATTGCAACCAACTTGCGCTGATGACTAGTGGGTTGCATAAAAAAACAATCGAAACAAAATTTGATGCCGCATTGCAGCCAAACCACACATTTCCGGACATGCGTCGCCTCTTGAAAAATGATGTTTGCTGTCCTGTACAGCATACCAAGAGTTTCTGATGTTATTTTGAATCACCCTGTATACTATATATTCCATTTCACACGGATTGCTTTGACAACGGGGTAGAGCTACGAATGTGAGTACACAGCGAACCTTAGTGTAGTCAACCGGTATGGGTTTGTGAATGCGCCTAGCTTGAGAGTCAGCGCAATAGATCTATTAAAGGGACACTCCACTAAGAATGATAACTTTTTTTTCTAATCATTTTTTCAACCAAATTTTCAGAGGATGTTTACTATGTGAAGGACTAACAAAATCGAAATTTTGAACTCCCAAATGTTTTTGGCTTTCTATTTTTTAGTTTTTTTTTCTATTCTTTTTAGAAGTATTTTCAAACCCAAGAATTTAGTAGGCCTACAAGGTCTCAATTTTTAAGTTTGCTTTTTTTTTGGTTACATTTACAACACATAGAGAGACATTTCTTTGTATTCATTTTATGAAATATCTCATTTATTTACTTTAATTTTTTAAATTTGAAAATGTTATTTTTTTATAATTCATAAAAATATTAATAAAAAACTAGAAGGATTTCTTAGAAAATAAATGCAGAGAAACATGCAGCTACCTCATAAATACTTGCAGTAAAACTTTCATCTACATTGATTAATATTTGTCGTAAGAAAGTTGGTGTTGAATCAAGAAAAATAAACTTACGAACAAATGAATTTGGAAGTAAAATTAATATTTATGTAACACATACCTACTAAAATTCTCCTCCGCTACATTCATCTAGTAACTTCAGGGAGCCAACTTTAGAAGAAAAAGTTATTAGATTTGTAACCAGCAATTTGTAAAAAGAAGTCTTTCATAAAAAAAATAATTTTGACAGCTCTTTAAATGTCACGCCTTAATTTAAAAAAAAATTAAACAAATATTTGTAATCAGAATTGAACTAAATCCATTTGGGGTGTGAAAATGTAGTAGTACATTCTAATGAAGTGAAATAGCCAATAAATTGTTTTTGGAAAATTTTCATGATTTTCGGTGGAGACTCTCCTTAAAGTCACAGTGATGGGTCGTTCTCCTTAAAGTCACAGTGATGGGTCGTAACGCCCTACTCCTTAAAATGAATTGAATTTAACACTAGGAATTCACAATTAGTGAGGCTTCTGTTAGCCCATATACGAGTAATGGCAAAATGACAACAACAACAATAATAATAATAATAATAATAATAATAATAATAATAATAATGTTTTATTTTCGCTGGCAGAGTTAAGGCCATAAGGCCTTCTCTTACACTCAACCAGCCTTAATCAATACAATGCATATTTGAATTACGAATATTTACACTACACTTAAAAGGTTTTCCAGCAATATTCTTCAATTAAGTTTTAACAACTAGTAGACTACATATTTATTTAAATTTAGATAAACCTATAAGGTAAAGTAGTAACTTAATTTATGAGCTAATTTAATTCAATCAATTATAATTAATTTGAGATTTGAGATAGCTAGTAAAATGATGAAAATTAATTTAATATAAGCTTACTAGAACTATGTTACAGGGAGAAAAATATATATAAATCTAAAATATATTTCTATAATGAGAATATTAATGTAATTGCCATTAGAGGTTTTGTAAATCTATTTAGAGAAATTAATGATAATAATAAGAATGGGCAGATGTTAGTTTCATTATATGTAATAAATGTTAATCAGCAATTAATTTGTTAAGTAAGAATTTATGTAATTTTGACCTAAATGAAGTTATTGTCCAACAACCCTTTACATCACTCGATAGCGAGTTCCAATTTCTAGCAACTGAAACTGTATAGGATGAAGAATATAAAGATGTCTTGTGGTAGGGTATAATGAGTAAATTGTTATGATGAGATCTTGTATTTAGCTGATGATATGCGGATAAATTTTGAAAACGAGAAGCCAAATAGATTGACGTACTTCCCATGTATGAAAGGGTAATACAAATTCGATTACTTACTTACTTACTTACTGGCTTTTAAGGAACCCGGAGGTTCATTATCGCCCTCACATAAGCCCGCCATTGGTCCCTACCCTGAGCAAGATTAATCCATTCTCTATCATCACATCCCACCTCCCTCAAATCCATATTAATATTATCTTCCCATCTACGTCTCGGCCTCCCCAAAGGTCTTTTTCCCTCCGGCCTCCCAACTAACACTCTATGTGCATTTCTGGATTCGCCTATCCATACGTGCTACATGCCCTGCCCATCTCAAACGTCTGGATTTAATGTTCCTAATTATGTCAGGTGAAGAATACATTGCGTGCAGTTCTGCGTTGTGTAACTTTCTCCATTCTCCTGTAACTTCATCCCTCTTAGCCCCAAATATTTTTCCTAAGCAACTTATTCTCAAACACCCTTAACCTATGTTCCTCTCTCAAAGTGAGAGTCATAAAAATATAAATAAAATAAACTGGAAGCATTTCTTACCAAATAAATGCATAGAAACATGCAGCTGCCTCATAAATACTTGTAGTAAAATTTTCATCAGATTGATGAATATTTGTCGTAAAAAAGTTGGTTTGAATCAAGAAAAATAAACTTGCGGGCAAATTAATTTGGAAGTAAAATTAATATTTATGTAACACATACCTATTAAAATTCTTCTTCGATACAGTTATGGAGTAACTTCAGGGAGCCAACTTTAGAACAAAAAGTTATTAGATTTGTAACCAGAAATTTGTAAAAAAGAATTCTTTGATAAAAAATAATTTTGACAGCTCTTTAAATGCCACGCCCCGTTATAGCCTTAATTTAAAAAAATTAAACAAATACTGTATTCGTAATCAGAATCGAACTAAATCCATTTGGGTGTGAAAGTGTCGTACATTTTGAAGAAATGAAATAGCCAATAATTTTTGTTTGGAAAATTTTCATGATTTTCAGTGGAGTCTCCCCTTAAGGTCACAGTAATGGGTCGTAGTGCCCTCCTCCTTAAAATGAATTGAATTTAACACCAGCAATTCACAATTAGTGAGGCTTCTGTTAGCCCATACACGAGTAATGGCAGAATGACGTACTTCCCAAGTATGAAAGGGTAATAAAAATTCGATTACTTACTTCCTTACTTACTGGCTTTTAAGGAACCGGGAGGTTCATTGCCGCCCTCACATAAGCCCGCCATTGATTCCTATACTGTACAAGATTAATCCAATCCCCAACATCATATTCCACTTCCTCATATCCATTTTAATATTATCCTCCCATCTACACCTCGGCCTCCCCAAAGGTCTTTTTCCCTCTGGCCTCCCAACTAACACTCTATATGCATTTCTGAATTCGCCCATACGTGCTACATGCCCTGCCCATCTCAAACGTCTGGATTTAATGTTCCTAATTATGTCAGGTGAAGAATACAATGCGTGCAGCTCTGTGTTGTGTAACTTTCTCCAATCTCCTGTAACTTCATCCCTCTTAGCTGCAAATATTTTCCTATGAACCTTATAATAAAAATTCGATTGTTGCCCGTCTTTACGGACAAATACGCTACAGATATTTCATCGGTAGTACAGGTCTTTCGTAGCGTTTTTCTTGTTTCCTGTACCGGTATAAAAGCAGAAGACAAACGCGCACTTCTTTTACACCGTTCACTCTTTATTTTATTTTTGTGTGCTTTGAAACCGCAGAAGGTGTAATTCCAGTGCAGAGCGGGTGAACTCGTTGATCTGCAAGATTTCGGGGCAGAGATAGTGTTTTGTTTGTAAGGTCGGTTCACTGCGTAGTGGTCGGTGGGCGGGACTACGAGGTGGATCGTGAACGTATAAAGCTCTCTGCTGAGAGGCGCGCAGAACACTGAACCGTTGTGCGGCGTGCAGACAGTTGACCGTCATGTTCATCACCATGAGGACCGAACCGGCGCCGACGACGGTGCCTTTCGCCGAGCGCCCCAACAAAAACCCCGTCATGCAGCGTTTTCTCATACAACGGTGAGTGACAATCGTGAATTGGATGTCTGATATTTTTCTCTATCTCCGGTGTAAACTGGATGTTCTTCAAAAGCTATGCAACAGTGTGGTTCTAGCATCTTGTTCTGATGCAGGTTTATACAATAAATATAATATCTTGGACTGTGCTTCGAGTGGTAGCATTTATATCTCTAAATCCAGTCGACCAAAATTTAGTTTCCTAGGTAACAAGGTAGTGGGGTCTGTAAGTCTACTATAAAATTCAGCAGCTCAAATTTTGCTTTCTATATGTCGTCAATGTTAAAGCTATCAATTTGAAAATTTTAAAACAGATTAGGAAAATTCAAATGAATATCCCATGTAAATTTTAATATTTCTAGTGAACTTATACACCTAATAAAACATTTTTGAAAAAATCTTACGAAAGAAAAAAACTGAAAACATTGACATATCAATACCAATTTTTCACATAAAGTACTGGAAGAATTTGAATTGTTATTACTATTATTATTATTGTTTTGTTTTTATTTATATTTTTGCACAGCTTACAGACATATAATGTTCGTAACTAGAATCATTTTCCTATGTTAGTCTGGAAATGAGACATAATAGGTTTTGGAAATTTCAAGAATTACATTAATTACATTAATTTTTCATACTTCCAAGAAAAAATCATATCTCATTCCCAGAATATTATAGGAAAATGATTGGTAAATGTTTACCATAGCGTTACCAAAGAATGGCGAAAAAAGAAAAGGCACATTCTTAGACAATTGTGAGTGTATGCAAGGCATACCAAAAGCCTAAACTAACCTAACCAAACCTAGCCTGTCACAGATTTATATCTGCAAGACATACGAAAAGCGACAATGAAACTTCCAACTTGCCTTTTTCTGTGGCAGGTTAGGTTAGGTTATTTTAGACGTTTCGTATGTCTTGCATGTACGAATTTGTGGCAGGCAGGTTAGGCTAGGTCAGGTTAGATTAGTTTAGTTTAGACTTTTGATATGCTTGCATTTTCGAATTTGTGACAGGTTAAGTTAGTTTAGGCTTTTGACATGCCTTGCACATAATAAGTGAAGTGAAATATACATTTTTCGTTCATTTTGAAGTGCTCTACATATTTATTTCACATGTTAAATTATCATTTTTACGTTATCTACAACGATAAATTATTTACAGTTTTTACCCATTTTTTCCAAAAAGCCTAAACTAACATAATCTAACCTGTCACAGATCCCCGCACTTCTCCGCCAGCCTCCGTTTTCACAGCAATTTTCGACCCTTATTTTCGGTATCAAATTGGCATCAGCACTTTTTATTATATTTTTTTTTACAATATAGTACATATGACTCGACTAGAAACGAAAGAGTAAATACAGTTGCACCTTAACGTGGTAACGCAATAGTACAGAAATACTAAATTATTTAGTAAAATGAAACTAAATCTGTAGGATGTGCAAATAAAAAATTCTTTCGATAGTTCTTAGGAAAAATTGGCACTCAGATCTCAATGTTTCCAGTGTCTTCATAAAATATATATATATATATATATATATATATATATATATATATATTTTTTTTTCAAAAATATTTTACTAACATGGTTATATGTTCACTTAATTACTTAATCCCTGAAGCTACAGCTCAACGTGTCCCATAGCCGCCTACACAAGAGCTTTCTACCTCTCACAACCCAAAGTATATGTTCACTAGAATATTAAAATATACAGGGCATATTCATCTGAGGTTTCCTAATCCGTCTTAGATATTTCAAATGAATAGCTTTAAGAGTTGATGAGATGAAGAGCAAAATGTGAGCTACTTTGTATTGCAGTAGATTCACACTATCTTGTTACATTAAAGTAAAACTACCTCTTATAAGGAATACACGTTTCTCCATTGTCTTGTGTTTGTCTTTCGTTGTCTCAAGCAGTGGCTGAGCGTCGTGCTGACAACATGCCACTTGTTGTTAATGTACTATGTTCGTTAAAAACCTTTACATAGGAAGGACTAAAATAAATAAGCCAAAGGAACAAACGTTGAGAATAGATGCTAATGATACTACTACTGCTGCTGCTACTACTACTACTACTACTACTACTACTATTACTATCACTACTACTACTACTACTATTACTATCACTACTACTACTACTACTATTACTATCACTACTACTACTATTACTACCACTACCACTACTATTATTACTACTACTACTACTACTACTATTACTACCACTACCACTACTATTATTACTACCACTACTACTACTATTACTACTACTACTACCACCACTACCACTACTACTACTACTACCACTACCACTACTACTACCACTACTACTACTACTACTACTACTACTACTACCACCACCACTACCACCACTTCTACTACTACTACTACTATTACTACTACTAATACCACTACTACTACCACTACTACCACCACCACTTCTACTACTACTATTACTACTACAACTACCACTACTACTACTATTACTACCACTACTACTACTACTACTACTACTACTACCACTACTACTACCACTACTACTACTACTACTACTACCACCACCACTACCACCACTTCTACTACTACTACTACTATTACTACTACAACTACCACTACTACTACTATTACTACCACTACCACTACTATTATTACTACCACTACTACTACTATTACTACTACTACTACCACCACTACCACTACTACTACTACTACCACTACCACTACTACTACCACTACTACTACTACTACTACTACTACTACTACTACCACCACCACTACCACCACTTCTACTACTACTACTACTATTACTACTACTAATACCACTACTACTACTACTACTACCACCACCACTTCTACTACTACTATTACTACTACAACTACCACTACTACTACTATTACTACCACTACTACTACTACTACTACTACTACTACCACTACTACTACCACTACTACTACTACTACTACTACCACCACCACTACCACCACTTCTACTACTACTACTACTATTACTACTACAACTACCACTACTACTACTATTACTACCACTACCACTACTATTATTACTACCACTACTACTACTATTACTACTACTACTACCACCACTACCACTACTACTACTACTACCACTACCACTACTACTACCACTACTACTACTACTACTACTACTACTACTACCACCACCACTACCACCACTTCTACTACTACTACTACTATTACTACTACTAATACCACTACTACTACTACTACTACTACCACCACCACTTCTACTACTACTATTACTACTACAACTACCACTACTACTACTATTACTACCACTACTACTACTACTACTACTACCACTACTACTACTACTACTACTACCACTACTACTACCACTACTACTACTACTACTACTACCACCACCACTACCACCACTTCTACTACTACTACTACTATTACTACTACAACTACCACTACTACTACTATTACTACCACTACTACTACTACTACTACCACTACTACCACTACTACCACTACTACTACCACTACTACTACCACTACTACTACTACTACTACTACTACCACCACCACTACCACCACTTCTACTACTACTACTACTATTACTACTACTAATACCACTACTACTACTACTACTACCACCACCACTTCTACTACTACTATTACTACTACAACTACCACTACTACTACTACTACTACCACTACTACTACTACTACTACCACTACTACCACTACTACTACTACTACTACCACTACTACTACCACTACTACTACTACTACTACTACTACTACCACCACCACTACCACCACTACTACCACTACTACTACTACTACTACTACTACTACTACTACTACTGTTATAATAACAATCATCATCGTTATCTTCACTTCGTACCTCCTCCTTCTTCTTATCAGAAAGAATTCTCGCAATGTGGTGGTTTTCTGACGTCACGGTTACCTTCGTCTGTGTACGTGCACCGTGTTCCCATGTGGAATGTCCTTCGTAAAATATGTTTCAACCAGTTACTTCTTGTTTTTATTCAGTTTTGTGTTTCTTTGTTCATTATTTATGTTATACTGTAGTTGTTCTTTAGTCAACTGTCTGAAGACAGGTTTGAACCTCGTGACACCAATCAGGCACCACTCATGAGGTAACTAAGCCAGGAGATAATGGGGTAAGGTGGCCAGTTCGTTCTCCCCTCCATTGCATATATCGCTGACTAATAACATACAACACTAATCAGACTTCAGATGCATAGACTACAAAGAAATTGTTCTTCCTCTGAAACATTGAAATATTTGATAATTTTATGGAAGACTTCTAGCGTGTAACATGATTTCGAGGTCAAGGAATCGATTAATTAATCAACATCAAATAATATCTAAAAGAAAGTTTACCTAGCCTACAACTGTAGTATTTGTACCCCTATTGGGAAGCTGTCCAATACTTTAATTAGATATTTCTCCAGATGGAACTCTCCTATTACAGACGCCTCCTGAAAAATTGTCATATTCATAGTGTTGTGCTCAAGAGGTCCTTCACTGCAAATCCATCATTCTCCAATCTTTTCTGTTTTCTGCTTTTCTCTCTTTATAAGATCGATATATCTGAATGTTGTATGTCATCTGATATCTTCTTCTCCCCCGATCTCTTCTCCCGTTCACCATTCCTTACAGTACATCCTTCAGTAGGCAGTTTCTTCTCAGTCAGTGACCCAGCCAATTTCTTTTTCTCTTCCTGATCGATTTCAGTATTGCTCTTTCTTCATCCACTCTTTCTAGCACAGCTTCATTTCTTATTGTATCTGTCCATTTCATATGCTCCATTCTTCTCCATATCTACTCATAAATTTAAAATGCTTCCAATCGTTTTCCTTCACTTAGTAGTAATATCCGTGTTTCTGCTCCATACAGTGCCACACTTCACAAAAATTTAGATTTTCAAGCATATTTAAAGGCAGAAGTAATGTAGAAGTAGTCCGTCGTAGAAAGCCATGAAAAAAGTTAAATGAACCCATAACTCATAGCTAGTATAACCTTGAATTATTTATAATAATATTATTGCTATTACTACTACTAATAATACTACAAAAATAAAACATTCAAAGAATATAATACTGTAGTTTAATTCTCGTGGGTGAGTGTGCTACGTGTCTGTGTAGCCTTGATATAACGCAGAGTTTTTTAAATTTTTTACTCGCACAAGTTATCACAGACACATGCGATTTCCATTAAATTTGTTTCAATGCCAGAGGCTAGCGGGCGTTAACAAAAATTATTATTATTATTTTTTTTTTTGGGAGACGTGAATCACGCAAGTATCTAATCTCAGTTTTCTCTACGACAAAATAATCCTTAACATTTGTACGTAAGAAAGAGTAGGAATATGGGTCGATGAGACTCTTGACGTAGAAAAACTCAATGATGCAATGGCACATGCGTTTTGATTGTACATTTTTACTTACTTACAAATGGCTTTTAGAGAACCCTGAAGTTCATTGCCGCTCTCACATAAGCCCGCCATCGGTCCTTATCCTGAGCAAGATTAATCCAGTCTCTACAATCATAACCCAACTCCCTCAAATCCATTTTAATATTATCCTCACATCTACGTCTCGGCCTCCCCAAAAGTCTTTTTCCCCTCCGGTCTTCCAACTAACACTCTATATGCATTTCTGGATTCACCCATACGTGTTACTTGCCCTGCCCGTCTCAAACGTCTGATTTAATGTTCCTAATCATGTCAGGTGAAGAATACAATGCGTGTAATTCTGCGTTGTGTAAATTTTATCTATTCTCCTGTAAAATTTTCGTAGTCTCCAGATGGCGCTATATATAGATCATCATCATCATCATCATCATCATCATCATCATCGTCCTTGCAGGTATTAGGCCTAGTGGCCTGTTACGGTCTCCGTCCATCTTTTCAGAGGGCGTCCCAAAGATCGTCTTCCAAGTGGTAGGCCCATATAGCGGAGAATTTGTCTTGGGAGTCTGGAACGGTCCATTCTATTGACATGATTAAGCCATTTTTGTCTATAGTGGTTGAGATGTTCATAAATATGTGTAATTTTCAATTCTTTTGTAATTAGTTCATTCCTTTTGTGGTCAAGCAAGCTGTAGCCGGCAGTCCTCCTTAGAAATCTCATTTCCGCAGTTGTTAGGCGTTGAACATCTGAGTTTCGGACAGTCCAGGCCTCACTACCATACATGAGGACAGGTCTTGCTAGAACTTTATATGCTTTTAACCTGGTATGTTTTTGGGTTTTCGTGGTAGTGAAAACCTGGTTGATGGTTCTTAAGGCTCCATTAAAATGTTTAATATTTTCAGATATATCAGTAACAGGTACATATGTGAAATTATAACCTAAATATTTAAATGAGTTTACCTGTTCTTACGTATGGGTTCCAATGCAAATTTTACTCCTAACTGGCTGTTTACCTTGGAACGCCATAATTTTTGTTGTGTTTGGGGAAATTTTCATATTGAAATTTTGTGCTATTATATTCAGGTGATGTATTAAGTATTGCAGCTCGTCTTCATTTGTAGCAAAAAGAACCTGATCGTCTGCATATAATAATGTATCTCTATATAGACATATTATAATGAAATTATATATACACTGCCGGTCAAAAGTTTTCGATCA
The DNA here is from genome assembly GCF_040183065.1 of Periplaneta americana. NCBI lineage: Eukaryota > Metazoa > Arthropoda > Insecta > Blattodea > Blattidae > Periplaneta > Periplaneta americana. The sequence continues at coordinate 10,849,058 of NC_091130.1, forward strand.
CTTATCACTACTATGGATCTGTGGTTAAAACAGGGATTTCGTTTTGAATATTCTATCATATCATAATGATAGAGAGAGAAAATATTTATTTTGTTGGTTTTCCGATGTGTTTGTGCATTGAAATAAAGTGTATAGTTGTTTTCATAGCTGATCGTAAAATTTGACCGGTATATATATATATATATATATATATATATTTCTAATTCAACAGCACAAATTTCCAATTCCCTGTCTTTGCAAAAATATGAAAGATCAATATTTTTTAAAATTAAGGTCAGATCTGAAAAATACAATTCCGCTTCCATCCTCAAGAGCTTGTCTGCAGTAACTAGCACATAATTTATATCAGCCTTCCAGTGAGAGGGCCATATGTTGTTTCATATGGTGTTCGGTATTACATAGCACATTCGGATATAAATGTTAGGAAACGAAGGATGCAAGGAGTCTATCAGTCTTATTTCTTAGACTTCTTATACAGACGTGGACAAATTATTAGACTAAAACGTTTTCTTGGAAACATAATATAATTCGTCATAAGAACTATCAGTATAATTCACAGAGTCTCTGTTGTTGTAAATATGATTGTTTACATTTTCTGGTATATTTTCTCAATGGTTAAGTATATTTTTTCTGGCTATGTTGGTACTACAGGTGTTTTAATTATATACTGCAGAAGATATTCTCCGATGGCCTGCAAGAAGACCAGACATGAACGAAATTGAAAATCTGTGATCTATACTGAAGAGAAGAGGCTTACAACAAAACATGGACTCATTTAAGCACTGTCTGATATCTGGCTAAATGATGCTGATATTCAAAGAAAGTGTCAAACTTTGGTTTTCAGCATTCTTGACAAAATCAACGTATTAATAAAGAATAAGGGAATGTTCACAAAATATTAATAACCTCAAGACTCAATTTTCCGTTCATTATATCTGTGCAAAATACATTTTTGTTCATTATTTCTACCGATAAATACAGCTTCATTGCACATATAATTAATTTAGTCTAATAATTTGTCCACGTCTGTATTTGTAGGACTCGTAATTCTAACGTGAAACGTCAACACTATCGCCAACACAAATATTTGCGAAAATTACGACGTAGCTGTTAACCGGTTTATTTGAAAGCTCTTTATCAACTTGCAAAGCCGATTAGACCTGAATAGAAAATATACAGTAGAGGAGGCAAGACCTGTCCTGTAACCTGTGCCTATATCACCAATGGCTATGGAGGGGAATGGTAGGTTTTAGTCTGAAAAGCAAGCATTCTGATGGGGGCAGATAAAAAAGTTATTTTTTTCTTCCAGCATGTTAATAATGTCAAAACAAGTGCTTAGAGTCCACACCTGTGGAGTAACGGCTAGCGCGTCTGGCCGCGAAATCAGGTGGCCCGGGTTCGATTCCCGGTCGGAGCAAGTTACCTGGTTGAGGTTTTTTTCCGGGGTTTTCCCTCTACCCAATATGAGCAAATGCTGGGTAACTTTCGGTGCTGGACCCCGGACTCATTTCACCGTCATTATCACCTTCATTTCATTCAGACGCTAAATAACCTGAGATGTTGATACAGCGTCGTAAAATAACCTACTAAAAAAAAGTGCTTGTGTAAGTTTTGGCCACTCGAAAGCAACCACGAGGGGCGTAAAAAATGTTTGTGCGAGATCGTGCGTATTTGGTTGGTTTTCGCACAAAACCAATCCGCGGAAAGTCTAAAATTCCACATTCAGTATTCCCAACCTAACACAAATAACAATTTCCCTCTTCTAACCGCTTAAGTGACATATTGATTTTACTGCTTTAGGCTTTTAACATATTATTTTTACAGACGTTCAATATAGTAATAATTATAAATTGGAAACTTACCACTGCAATTTCACCTAAATTGCAGTTAATTATTGTTTTTAAATATTTGCAAAAATTAAGTAAACTCTACAACTCCACTAAAGTTACTGCATTCGTGGTGCAAGTAACATTAAGGAAGCCGTGAAAAAATCAACAAGATTCCAGACTCATCATAGACTGGGGGGGGGGGAGACAGACGTATATCACGGCCTGCTGGAGTATAGTAAACACAGAAAACATTTAAAGCAACAATGTTGAAGATAGATATTTTTGTTTTGCAAATTTGCCGTCATTGAACAGAAACCAAGATGGAGATTTCATTGCAACTAATTAGAAATTCCTCTTTCAGGTATGTAATAAACGATCTTCGCACAAAATAATGTACGATACACAAGCGGTATGTTTTCTTTCAATTCTCGGAAATTAAAAAAGCTCAACTACGTTTCGCTCTTTCAAACTTTTCCTGGAACATGAAAACTTCAACATACCGCTCTTGTAACGCATAGGCCTATTACTATTTCCTGAAAAAAAAGAAAACATAATTTCATTGAAAAAAATGTTGGAACAGATACAACAACTTTTGAGCTTTTTTCAACATATTCTCTACTGAAATTGAGACATTTGTCATACCATGGGATCGACAGAGAGGTGCAGGCGGCTGTCACACACTGGTTCCTATCCCAGGCGGCAGGGATCCCACCGTGTGACAAATGTCTCAATTCCGGTGGGGAATATGTTGAAAAATATCTCAACAATTGCTGTATCTGTTTCAATAAATCTTTCCGTGAAATTGTGTGTTTCTTTAAACAGTCTCAGGAAAACTTAATTTTTGCAGCCCTGGTAATTGCGTTCGAGTGAAGTCAAAATATTCTGCGGGATTGTAAAAATAAGTAAAAAAAAAATGGTACCAGATTTTTACGTGGGATATTCATCTGAATTTCCCTAATCTGTCTTAAAATTTTCATTTTGATAGCTTTAAAATTGACGACATATAGAAAGCAAAATTTGAATTGTTGTATTTTATAGTAGACTTATAGACCCATTCACTACCTTGCTACCTAGAGTCTGTGTGATGTATCTTGTCTCACTGTGAAAAAAGAGAGAAAGGAGGTATGTCTTACTTCGTCTGTATTGTTATGGCTATGGGGGAGTGGAGCGATGCCGTCCATCCATCCAGTGGCGGAAGGGACCAGTTGATACATTCTGTAGCGCAAAATAAAATAACAAAATATCTCTCTTCGTACTGTGTAGTTCCGTCACTGAGCTTGTCTTTCAAGAAACTGAGTTCCGGCAGCCTGTACAATAACAAGGTTTTGAAAGGAATCCTGAAAATTTACAACCCTCCTATAATCTCCACTCTCATTTGAAGGGACTTGGTTTTATTGCTACTGAGACAAGATAAACCTTACCAGGTATAGGAATATAAATCTTGGTCAATTGGATTTAGAGATATAGGCTACAGGGCATATCAAAAGTCCGGTAACACTTTTAATATTTTATTACACAAAAACTACTAATGATAGCACTTTCAAACACACGTCAGTTTAAAGTCAAAATCTCAAAGTTATTCAGCCGCTTAATTTTCAGCGACGAAGCGACATTCCATACGAGTGGGAAAATTAACAAGCACAACTGTCGTGTTTGGGGTACACAGAAACCTCACAGAATCATTGAACATGAGCGTGATTCACCAAAGGTGAATGTTTTCTGCACGTTGTCACAACGAAAACTGTACGGACCTTTCTTCTTCATTGAGGCTGCTGTGACTGGACATTCATATCTGGACATGTTGGAGCAATGGTTGGTGCCTCAACTTAGACAAGATCTCGATGACGATTTCATCTTCCAGCAAGATGGGGCTCCGCCACATTTCCACAATGCAGTTCGTGCTTACCTGAATACGGAGATGTCTGATCGTTGGATAGGACGTGCTGGAGTAAGGGACAGATGTTTCATGACATGGCCACCAAGGTCACCCAATATGACTGCATGTGACTTTTTTCTATGGGGGTAGCTAAAGGACCGCGTGTTTGTACCGCCTTTGCCACGTGATTTAGAGGAACTAAAAACCAGAATTCGAGAAGCTGCCGCCACGGTCACAGAGGATATGTTGAAAAGGGTATGGGAAGAGTCTGATTATCGTTTGGACATCTGCCGAGTCACTCGTGGTTCACACATTGAATCTCTGTAGGGTGTAAACAGAACTTTGAGAGTTTTACTTTAAACTGACGTGTGTTTGAAAGTGCTATCATTAGTAGTTTTTGTGCAATAAAATATTGAAAATGTTACCGGACTTTTGATATGCCCTGTAAATGCTACTACCTGAAGGGCATGCCTAAGATATTATATTTACTGTATAAAACTGCATCGGAACAAGATGCTAGAACAACACTGTTACATAGCAAGAATGATTGCTAATGAACTTGCATAATGCTGTGGATGTAAAGCATCTTGAAATTATTCCCGGATCCCTCAAACTCTGGCGGTGCTCTTTTGTGTGTCATGAATATTTGACATGGACTGTACTTCCCTTCTGAAGGAAGTTATGCTACGGATATTTCTGTCTGTCCCATATACAGTTTCATAATGTTTATAATACTTTCGTAGTATCAACTTCAAAGTCAGTCTGTAGACCGTTCCACTGTCCTTGTCTCTCCGCGGCGTGTACGCTCTCTTGTTTCCAACTTGCTTTCATTTTTTCTGTCGTCTTCAATCTCCAATGTGTTTCGTAGCTCGTTTCTCCTTATTTAGCGTACTATCTTAATTTATGAGTTACGTGTGTTGTACCAACTTTTAAAAATAACTGTACTATTTTGAATTTTACTCAGACGTTATATAATCATTGCAGTTGATGAAGCGTCGTAAAATAAACCAGTTTTTTAAAGTCAAAATTTTACATTAAATATTTAAAATTGAATTGGTGAAATTTAAAAGCTGATAAATGTTCTCTTATATACAGTATGTATAGTAACATCACATTACTACAGGGACATCACTTTATTTTTACTAACATTTTTAACATTAACCTGGCTATACTCGGAACCACTGTTACCCCCTTCCATTACAGGAGTTTGGAGTTGCTAGTGCAATATGTAAACAAATCATTTTACTAGCAATAGGAGGAGAGAAAAGTAGTGTATCCATTTATGTTACAGGGAAATATAGTATTACGATTTTCAGTTTGGTCATTACTTTACAGTATTTTATCAAAAAACAGTAGAATAGTAACAATTTTTTTTCACAAACTCAACTCTTGTAATGTCTACTTTATTCAGCATATTACTAACCTAATTTATTCTTGAGAATTTTGTGAGCACTTCCGTAAGACACCCCAATTTCTACAGCTAACTTCTTGACCGACTTATAAGGACCTCGCTGCATCCTTTCTGTACACCCTGTTGCTCTAAATTTATCTGCCAGATTAATGACATTTCTACGAAAATATTCCGTAATGATATAGTCAGGAAATTGTGAAAAAAAAAGAAAAGAAAAACTGTTGTTCACATTCGATTACATTGTAATTCCAGATTCCATCATCGTCCTCCATACCTACAAAAGTAAATCAAAACTCTTGTTTAAATAATGCTGTTAAGTACCGTACCATATTATAGGGTACCGTACTTTCGGTAACTCTGATCTTCATTTCTGCTCAGTCCACACAGATAAATTCAGTTATGCTACACACCATATCTGTGTGAAAATAAACTTCAACAGTTATGCTACACACCATATCTGTGTGAAAATAAACTTCAATAATATAAGCTCTTTCTTCTATAGAAAAGATCTACACCTGTGGAGTAACGGTCAGCGCGTCTGGCTATGAAACCAGGTGGCCCGGGTTCGAATCCCGGTCGGGGCAAGTTACCTGGTTGAGGTTTTTTTCCGGGGTTTTCCCTCAATCCAATACGAGCAAATGCTGGATAACTTTCGGTGCTGGACCCCGGACTCATTTCACCGGCATTATCACCTTCATATCATTCAGACGCTAATTAACCTAGATGTTGATACAGCGTCGTAAAATAACCCAATAAAATAGAAAAAAAATATATAGTAAATGCAACATATTTCTGAAACACACTGTACTCTGCACTGTTTATTTCACTGCTAGCAACAGCGGCCGTAAGTTTGTGTGACTGACGTTAGCAAGGACATTAGTGAAAGGGGTGGGAGTCAAGTACATTTAGAAACGCAGGTACAATAAAAATTGAAGTAAAAATAAAATGATGTCCCTGTATAATCATCGTAGTTAATGAAGCGTCGTAAAATAAATCAGTTTTTTAAGTCAAAATTTGACATTAAATACTGGAAATTGAATTGGTGAAATTTAATTAAGAGTAAAATTTAAAAGCGGATAAAGTTCTCTTATATGCGTATCGTAAAAAATAATTGTAAATTGTGGACTCATTCTCGATTCCACAGTCCGTTTTGAGAACAGCGAGGAACTACCTAGAGAAGTCTGCAAAGAAAAACGGGCAATTTATCTGCCATGCTGCAGCGATTTGGGGACCAAATATAACATCACGACATGGGACGTTATAGGAATTATGATTGGGGCTAGAGGCACAATCCCACGGGAGTCCTTATAAGTCTTCCGAAAATTAAAAGTTCGTGCCAGCACCCTGGACATGATATCCTACACTGCACTCAAGTCATCGATTTGCATAATTAATCATCATTTATATTCTTTATAAAATGTTGTCTTGTAGCCTAAATTGTTTGTTGCATTTCCAATAAATTCTTCAATGCTAACCTACCTAACTAGGGTTTCTATTGAAGAAAAAATTGAATTAAATATAAATATTCATTTAGAATCGATTAGGAGGCCGATTATTAAACCCTGGTTGGGACGGCTATCAGATAACTCACATTATTATATTCGATGGGTTATGAAAGCGATAAAAATTCTCTTATATACGTATCGTAACATTACATTACTACATTCGATGATTTATGATTGCTATGAATAGACCACGGAACATTATGTTCTAAAATAACCTGAAAATATTCAGGCAATATGCAATACAAATTGTTTAAATATGCGGTAAAATATGAAATATATGCAGTAAAAAAGTCATTTTAGACGTTTAATATTACGATATAAGTGAAAATAATTTAAATTAATAAGCGTCCAGAAGATTTATCAATAAATTATATTACCGGTTGTTCTGTATGGTTGTGAAACTTAGACTCTCACTTTGAGTGAGGAACAGAGGATAAGGGTGTTTGAGAATAAAGTGCTTAGGAAAATATTTGGGGCTAAGATGGACGAAGTCACAGGAGAATGGAGAAAGTTACACAACACAGAACTGCACGCATTGTATTCTTCACCTGACATAATTAGGAACATTAAATCCAGACGTTTGAGATGGCAGGGCATGTAGCACGTATGGACGAATCCAGAAATGCATATAGAGTGTTAGTTGGGAGATCTTAGGGAAAAAGATCTTTGGGTAGGCCGAGACGAAGATAGGAGGATAATATATTTTTTATTAGGCTATTTTACGCCGCTTTATCAACATCTCAGGTTATTTAGCGTCTGAATGAGATGAATGTGATAATGCCGGTGAAATGAGTCCAGGGTCCAGCACCGAAAGTTACACAGCATTTGCTCATATTGGGTTGAGGGAAAACCCCGGAAAAAACCTCAACCAGGTAACTTGCCCCGACCGGTAATCGAACCCGGGCCATCTGGTTTCACGGCTAGACGCGCTAACCGTTACTCCACAGGTCTGGACAGGATAATATTAAAATGGATTTGAGGGAGGTGGGATATGATGCTGAGGAATGGATTAATCTTGCTCAGACTAGGGACCGATGGCGGGCTTATGTGAGGGCGGCAATGAACCTCCGGATTACTTAAAGGCCGTTTGTAAGTAAATAAGTGTCAAGAATCTATATTGCACAGAAGATGATTTTCCATCGATAGAAAAACATTTGTCTTCCACAAACCCATTTCTTCAATAAATATTTTCTGCTACTTTTTTCTTTCTGCATGTCGGTGGTTAAACTTGTATGCAGATCGATCATGTACTGGTTCTTCGTTTAGTCGGGCAGTAAAACTTGTTGAAATGAAAATTTACACTCCACGTGCTTAATTGTCGCAGGTGTGTAAATACATTCAGTTTTGTTCTCAGCGCACTTGCAGTATTTTCTTCGCAGCAATTTCATAACCTCAACACTACATGACTCTACTGTCGCAGGTGTCTGAATACATTCATTTTTTTTTTTTTTTTTTGCTTCTACGAAATCAGAGGAGAAGTCTGAATGACATCTAGGTTATACGCGTATTTTCGGTCTGGCCCCTGAAACATTACACTTCCCACTGTTAGTCTCTACACACAGCTAGCATCATTTTAAAGTGAAAAACGACACAATTTATACAGGAACATCATTTTATTTTTATTTCAATTTTTATTGTACCTGAGTTTTTGAATGTGCTTCACTCCCACCCCTTCTACTAGCAAACTTCCACCCCGTCCAAGGCCACATACGCAGTCATCGTCGTACGGTCATAGTACAGTATACAGCACTGAGTGAGCGAGTACAGTACGTTCCTGAAATATGGTCGGATTTTTCAGTGAAGAAAGAGAATTCATTTATTGAATCATAGGTATTTTCGCACAGGTACTGTTACGTCCTTTGGTTACGTCACATCCCGGTTTCCCCTACACATTTCTGCTGGCCCCTCTGTAAAGGCTAGTGACAACGTAATATTATACAAAATTTTTAAAATAATTTTAATAAAAGGACCTCGTTAAGTAACTGTCATATGATTTTCCCACTTTATACCACCCTGCGACATAATCACTTAGACGGATAACAGAGAGAATGTCTGAGTAAATTTATCTGTGCGGATCGGGCAGAAGTGAAGATTGAATTTACAGTATGCTAGGTACACTGTTATAGAGTAGGTAGAGAACTATTTAAACATGAGCAGGATTATGGCTCCCCATGTCGCCTGATTTGAGTGTTTTGCATTATTTCTTTTGGGGTTATTGTAAAACAGTTGTGTTTGCTAAACATCCTACAACAACAGAAAAATTAAAAAATTACATTCAAGAAACAATCAATACATTCAATTTCCGAAGATATGCATAAAAACGTCTTTGATAATATGTACAAAAGAATTGAAGCCTATATCGAAATGAACGTCCACCATTTTCAGATTTTGATTATTTTTCAATTTAAATGCACTCTCCATATTGTATGCTAATGTGCTGGACACAGTATACTATACATTGCATAATGAATACGTCCGCCTGGATAGTTCAGTTAGTAAAAGAACACGTATTGTTAATATTGTACTATTTTTGAGTAAATAAAAATCGAACGAAAATTGTAAAAATCAAAATCGTGATATTTCCTAATTTACGTAGGCCTAAATGGATGCACTACTTTTCTTCCTTCCTATACCTAGTAAAGTGATTTGTTTCCATTTTACGCTAGTATCATCAAACTCCGGTCGTGGAAGGAGTAACAGTTTTTCCGCCGATCCTCAACCTTTAATTCAAAGGTATAGCCAGGTTAATATTACAAATGCTAGTAAAAATAAAATGATGTCCCTGTACAATAGGGAGAAATGTTCATTGTCGTCACAGCAGTTTCATGTCCTCAACAGCAACAAATTCCACAATTTGGGACATCTGGCCGACATCTAGGGCTGACACTAGGATCCAAAATACAAAGCAGAGGCTAAATTAAAAATACAATATGATTGCGGAGAGAATACGGAACAATGATAAATTTAATTATTGATTTCATTTTTCACATAATTTTTTTATTCTTGGTAATTTCTTAATAGTAGCCTACATTATGCAACGAGCCTATAATGATAGTAATTAAGAAGCGAGTATGGATGTTTATGAAACGAGCCCAAGCGAGTTTCATAATTTTCATACGAGCTTCTTAATTACCATTATAGGCGAGTTTCATACGACTTTTTATGCTCGACCATATTTCTAACTTGAAATCACCGGTATTCAGATGTATACATTTTATTTGTATCTGACAAGATCGGAAGTGACCTTGTTCTAGGTCGTGAATTGTGAGATGTGCGCAGACGCGAAAGTATTGATTTTTTCCGAGAAACAATAATGTCATTGACCTTGTGTAACCCGTTAAACTTGGTATAACTTTGATTATTGAATTCGACATTGAAAAACGAGATGACAAATTGAATTTATTTGAATATTATTTACAATTAACGCTAATTATTATAGTAACAGAACATAACCTTCTGCGACAGTATTGGATTTCCAGCCTCCGTGACTTTTCGCTAATTGTCTTTCGATTGCATATCCGAGAATAATCGATACTTGCGGTTTTATAACGGTACAAAGCTGACTCATTATTGGCTGAACACCTGTAAGCTGAGTTGTCATTGGCTGAAAACACCTGAACTTTAATGAGTAGGTGTACTTTAATGACATGCATTAAAGGACTGCTACCAGGTGTATAATTACTACATTTCGGCATGGTCGAGCATAAAATTAATAAAATAATGGTTCGATTTAAATTCACTCGTAATTAATGAAGATAAAACAATAGCTATTCCATTATTGCAATTGTTCAGTTATTAATAAAGTTAGTGAGGTTAAATACTTAGGTATAATTATTGATAATTATTTAAAATTGAATAATCATATTCATTATATTTGTAATAAATTACGTAAAACATTATATTACTTTGTTGTTCTAAGAAATATTTTGTCAATTAACTGTTTACGTGTAATTTATGTAGCATTATTTCAATCTATATTTATGTATGGTATTATAGGTTGGGGTGGAACTTATAAATCCAACCTTTATCCGTTAATTTTACTGCAGAAAAAAATATTAAAAATTTGTTTTAAAAATCAGAAAGATTACTCAACTGAATTGTTGTTTAAACATTTAAAGTTTTAAACATTAAACACATTTATTATTTTGTTTTATTAAAATATTTTCACAAAAATCTGAATAACTTTGAAAGGTGTATACATAAATATATAACTAAAAATATGAATTCTCTGCGTTTATCTGAACCTAAGTGTGAAACCAATGGAGCTTTGTATCATAGCAAGAGTCAAGATCCCAGACTATTAAACAATTGTTATTCTAATATTATTTTAACCACGAATCCAAATTAATAAAAAATAAATAAAAAATTGTATTGGATTTATAGTTTGGGTTTAAACATATTAAACACTTTTTATCTACATTCACTCTCGATTTTAATTTTATTTTTGTCTGTATTGGAATCCCCTCCTGAGCACGAGTCTTACTCATTCAGGAGTGGGCTAGTTCATCTTACATTGTATTAACTTGTATTCATTTCAAACTTACTAATAATAAAATAAATAAATAATAAAAAAATTATTCTTATTTTTTAAGAAAGAAATTTTGAAATTAGATACTAAATCGGGCAAAAGAAGGAAAGATGTTAATAAATGCATTTAAATATGCAAAATAAAAATATATATGAATTTAAAAGGAAAACCTCCGAAATATGCATTTATGCAAAATAAAATTGGCTTCATTCGAACGTAAAAACTATGATCGGAAAAGATCCACTTTTACTTTTTCAATATGCCAAATCAATAAAAACATGGAATTGCATGAAGTTCCGCGGTCTAGATATGAAACTCGGCCTTCGGCCTCATTTGACAATTCTGTCAGTCCGTACTGTAATAGCTATGATACGTTATGAATAGGGATCACATTTGTATGTATTATATTCCTTTCAATCTAACCGTATATAAATAACAAATCTTTGCGAATCTTGTAATTGCCATTAATATATTAAAATTTGATACTACATATTTTTACATATTTACCCCACATTACATATTATGGCTTGGTATTACATAAATCTACATATTCAGGGGATTTATTCATTTTTAATTCTCTAAAAGGGAAAAAAAAAAAAAAAAAAAAAAAAAAACTTCTGCTGGGGAAGTTTACAATTCGAAATACACAGATTTAAAAAGCCTTTTTACCTACCCAAGAAAAGATATATTTCGGGACGAAACATACCGTCCTTAGTTCCAGAAAGTAATAGAGGCACTCACCCTATACCGCCCAATGTAAATATGAGTGAGCAAAAGGCAACCTTTCTCATACAAGTACCTTGTATTGTAAAAATCAATCAGAAACTAGCGTTGCCTTCATGCGGTGGAGTGGGACGAGGACGACACGATTTGTCTCGAACTATAATTGTTCTGCACACGTCTTAACAAGCCGTTGCCATGCAATTTGCAACCTTACCCATCCTCTTCCTAATCCTTCCATGGAAACCCGTGTCAAGTCTGACATGAGCCGCAATAAAGTAGCAAAATTTTGAAAAGAAGCTGGAGTAAAGGAACAAACTGGAAAGGTGTTGAAAGATTAAAATAAAATAATCCAGTAAAGCGAAACAGTGCTTGCAGTTTATTTACTGCTTTAACTAACTAAAATGGCCTCTGTATCTTCAACCCTAACGTTAAAAATAAAATCATGGATTGCGATGGACTAAGCTTTCACTACAGATGGAAAAATAGTAATGTGTCAAGTGTGCGGTAAAAAAGTCGGGTGCTCTATGAAATCACAACCGGAGAGTCTTATCTATCCTATACCTGCCGGATATTGATATTAAATATTTTCATGATTTTACACATTTTGGTACATATTCAGCTTATTTTTCTTACACAAATATTTACATATTTCACACCTTGATATTACATAAAAATCCGGTCCCTAGTTATGAACTTGTGATGCATCATAAATAACTATCACATACTCGTACTCTGCATTTCATCGTATGATCGCCCAGTTAAGAGTCGTAAAGTTCACTCCGTAGCGAAGAATGTTTATTGCCCTTTGAAATCCATTGCCTTCGGCCAGGTTTGATTCAGAGACGCGAACCTCGGAACGAATGGAGAGCAGGCAGCCGAGGACATTGGACCAGGCTGAGACAATTTGAAGGTCACGAGGAGAATCGAGATGTAAAAGAATTTGTATTTAATCCTTGAGAGGGTTTTTCCAGACGTAAGATTAGTTTAACAGACCTGATGTTATCTGTCTTCCATTTAAAAGGAAGTCTTTGTGATGTAATGAGACCCAGGATTGGTCTGTCGCCAGTCAGATATCAGGTCGTCTCGCTGATACAGAATCGCCTGATGTCGAGCTCTGATTATTATCTTCTTATCAGTTATATTTCTGCATAAATTATTCTTCAAATAACTTGGAATTCGAAGATACAGACGAAAAGTCATAAATCATTGAACCGAATTTATTTTTTTCTGTGTATTTGAGATTTAAGATGATTAAATTGTCAGCTTTGTGGCGGCATTAACTCAGGTGTAGTTCAGTGGATTTTCACCCAAAGTGACCGGAGTTCGACGAAGTGAAAACTTACGAGATTAATGCTGAATAAATTCCCCGTGGGCAGTTATTTCCAGTCATTTTTTCCCTTTCATTCATTAATAGCGTTTTTTTTTTCCAAGAGCACGTTCATAGGCGGAGAGAGAACCATTTTCTTGGGGGGGAGGGGAAGAAAAATCATAGAATCCTCATATGACGGGGTTATGGGGAACATCATTTACCTCCTCCCCCGTTATAGCTTGACCGTGGTACAGTGCAGTATATCGGAATATGATCATTTAATAAAGATATTTTCGGGGCGCGTGTTTCTTACAGTGTTTCGGATCGAATTGTATAGGACAGTGATGTCAAACCAAGCGCATTTTTCTGACCTTGAAGTCGTGCGCGGGCAGCAAGCGCTAAGTATGGAAAGAGGAAGGGTTGTGTATATGAATAACCAACCTATTGGATTAAGAAAACAGTGGTGCACAAACTTCAAAAGGAACGTGAAATTTTATGTTGTTATTTTTATATGCCTTCTTTCTGTTTAATATTATCTATACTGTCTGTAAAACAAAAGTACTAACACTGATTTCTTAATATTGCACTTGTGTTTTAAATCTTAATAACATAATAGAGAGTTAAGAAGGAATATTCACTTAAATTCCATAGTAGTATAATATTATACTGTATTAAGTGGATGAAACACATCATTCATAAAGAAAGTGATATTCCAAAGAAAGAGATTGAGTATGACATGATAAGTTGGAATTTATATTGATGGTATATTTAGCCTTACAAAAGTAATCAATAAACTAATCAAAACAATATTATAGTACAAAACAAAGTTACCTAGGTACTGTATCTGTTTTAAGTGTAACTAATATTACATAACAAAACTCTTATCGCATTATGCTTTTAAGGTGATATTTGTGAGCAACTTCCTATCATCAGAATATTAAATTATTTTCTTGAAATCTGCCGAAGCTATAGAGCTGACATTTTTACAACACATGGACACGTATCGTTTGCTTATGATGTAATAGTAGTTGCTTTGTTAATTCATTTCCTTACAAACAATTTCCATGCGAATATTTTCAAAATTTTCAATACACTATTTTCAGTAATACGTATATACGGTATATTAGATTTACGAAAACATTCTGTAAAGCTACTAAATAAATAGGCCCATACCTGAAAACTTCACTTTTCTATACGAAAAGTTGAGAAAATATTTCTTTTGAATAAAAAAATCAAACTTGTAAAAAAATGAGCATTAAAATTAAAACGTACATTCTTATAATGCACTTATACTTCTCAGGCAAATCTAAGAGTTAACATGGATATAGTTTTAAATAATAAGTTCTCTTCCCTTTATCTATTGAATCAGTGCTGGCCATCCCTGAATATAGCTCGACCAAGCGGCATATACCACCTCTTTCGTCTGTCTCTTTCCTTTCCGCTGTAAAGCGCTCAGGCTCTCCTAGGCTCTAAAGCGCGCGCTTGCAGGAGCATCAATTGACATGCCTGGTCTAGACACATGATCTGAAGATATTAATTCCTCAATTTAAGCACACAAACAAAATCAAAAAAGATCTTTTAAATCAATATTTTCTAACGTTAATAGAAAAAAAGAGTTCAGACAAGTTTGGGGGCAGTGCCCCCATGCCCCCTCCATAACTCCGCCTATGATCGGGTGTTTCACTGCAAATCCAGCATTCTTTCTATCTATTTTTTGTCTTCCTCTTAGTCTCCGCATAAGATATATGTATTTTAATGTTGTCTATCATCTGAGTTCTTCTCCCTCAAACTAACACAATCAGAAGAATAACACGGAATCTAATGTCAACTCAACAATAATAAAAACGGCCTACCGATATATCCAAAGTTCCTATACACGCGATATGGTCATAGATATTAAAACCTGTGTAAATAAATTTAATAATGCTCTAGTTCACAAAGTTGTCACAGATATCGGTCGCTGGCAAGGAATAGTATATTAATTACATAAAATTATAACTAATAATAAATAATTACATAAAAATTCAAGTTGTATTCATGACTGTTCCAAATAGTAAACCGATAAGAACAACTATGAATCGAAAATATTTAATATTGAACAAATTTATAAGTATACGCTGTTAAAATTTTATCATAAAAATCGTAATAAGTTTGTATTACAGACACACAATTATGACACAAGACGAAATATTAATTCAACATTAGTAGAACCTAAATGTCTCACATCTGCTGGTGTAAAGCATAGCATAAATTTTGGCCCTCGGTTGTACAATGCTTTAACTAAATTACACTCAGAACTTCTAACATGTAACCCACTAACATATAACAAGAAAATTAGAAACGTGTTAATATCTTCAATTTGATTAAATAAATTTATAGCCTATGTGTATGAATTAATCAACCTATATTATATATTTTGTATTCTATAATTTTGAAATATATATTAGTCCTACTTTTCACGTGCGATATTATTCTTCTATAGTGTTAATATTATATTATATAATTCCATTGCCGCTGTAATTATATTTTAGTTCCTATTTTATTTTACTTATTTATTTATATTATTATTATTTTTTATTTTAATATTATATCTGAACTGCGACCGAGCACGAGCGCTGCTCATTCGGTCTCAAATTTTGTTAATACTACTGTATCTTCTTTTTATATTGCTTGTATTATTTCATTTGTATTTCTCTTTGTTTGTTTTGTAATTATATTTCTTTATTCTGTATATTTGAAAATATCTGCCAATTCCGAAAGAGAGAGAACCAACACTAGTACGTACAAATATAGCAACGAATTACGCTTTTAATGCCATGAATGGAGTACAGTGTTGTCGCTTAGTCGTGAGATGTGTGGCGCATAGAAAACAGGATGCATACGTTGCTATGTAATTTGTTATACACTCTTTGAAAATAAAAGAATAACTAAATCCTTGCGACGTCACGGCCAACGTCTGAGGAGGTTCCGCCTATGCATCTGTAATGCGATTCGCAGCAGGAACTGACAAATGAAAGTCTGCTGAGACAGTTGCCATGGTTTCCGAGTAGCACAGCGAAATGTTTGCGGCTCGATACCAATCAATACGCTAGCGTTCGCTTGAAACATCGTAACTGTAAATTGTGATCCACTCGTTTATTTTAGGCACTTTTATGGCACCAAATATAGCTTTGATCTCTGTACTGTGCGAAGACAAAGGTGCAGCTTTAATGCTGGGTTGAACTACCTCGTAGGGGATGGTTGTTTGTTGTCATGTTTATCAACTCCACTTTACGGGAGTTTGCTTTGTGTTCAAGTAACGTTAAGATTAGAATCCGGATTTTATGTAATATTTATCTTAAAATACGTTTATTTATTTATTTTGATAATAATTGTAACATAAAATATAATAATATATACAGAAAAACTTTAGCTCGCCCCTGAAAGAG
The DNA here is from genome assembly GCF_040183065.1 of Periplaneta americana. Lineage (NCBI taxonomy): Eukaryota > Metazoa > Arthropoda > Insecta > Blattodea > Blattidae > Periplaneta > Periplaneta americana. The sequence goes on from NC_091130.1 coordinate 10,865,667, forward strand.
TAGAACTCGTGCTCAGGGACGGATTCCTGAATTGAAATTAAGAAATATATAATACAATTTGTCTCACGTCTACTACGCAATAAGAATATATAAATTTAAATTTACAATTTTTCAATTTTTATAAAATCCATACATAACTTTTTAAATTTAATACTAGAACTATTAGAATTGACAAGATTAGGATATTTAAATATAAATTTATTATATAGTCTTGGGCCTAAATTACTATTATGATTAAATACTGTAGCAGTGTTGCATTTTGGTTTAAACAATCTTAAAGGATTCATATCTTTTGTTTCATAACTATGAGAATAGAATTCAAAATTATTTCGATTTTTATGTATGAATTTTATTAATACAGTATAATAAATTTGTCTTATTTTAAGAATATTAAAGTCTAGAAACAATTTTTGAGATGGAAAATCAAAAGGTTTATAAATACATATTTTAATTATTTTCTTCTGTAATAAATAAAGTGGATTAAAATTGGATTTAAATAAGCTACCCCATCCTATAATTCCATACATAATGACGTAAGTAAAAGCCTCAAAATATGTAATATCAAACTTGTACAGGAACTTAAAAATTATTGTTAGGTCTATTTATTTAAAATACGAGGGTAATTTCGTAAATAATGCACAGATTGGCAGATACTGTGAACTGGATGACGCAAAGCAATGAAAATTACGTCAGTTGCAGTTGGGGGGATTGAGGAAGAAGCACGTGTGTTAGTTTCGTCCATAGCATATTCTGTGTTTAGGTAAGGAGAGCTAGAAATGGAGGCTACATGTGTCTCGGGTACTGTGACGATTGAAGACCAAAGTTCGAGTCTTTACGTGGCAAAACCCCCTAATAGAAATCCACACTTGCACAGTGCTTTGAGTAGAGTTTGTGGTTCGTAATACAGTTTTCTTTGGCCTATTCGTTTTCGTGATGGTTATGTCAGCAAGGTTGCAATGTCCAGGCGTTTCTGCTCCTATCTGTTTCTGTTCAGTAGTCAAGCAGTGAGGGTCTCATCCCAAAGAAATATATATTTTTTCTCTTTCAAATTCTTCATCAAAATACGGAATACTGAATGTGGTGAAATCCCCATAGTTTCTGAAAGTCCCTCACACGTCGCTCGACGATCTTCTTGAAGAGCATCCGACCCAAGTTTCACACTTTGTTCATATGTTGATCTTTTCGGCCTTCCTGGTCTTGCATTATCGTCGAAACTGACACGAAAACGAGTAGTTCACACCTTTGGAGTAACGGTTAGCTCGTCTGGCCGTGAAACCAGGAGGCTCAGGTTCGATTCCTGGTTGGGGTAAGTTACCTAGTTGAGGTTTTTTCCGGGGTTTTCTCTCAACCCAATATGAGCAAATGCTGGGTAACTTTCGGTGCTGGACTCCGGACTCATTTCATTGGCATTATCACCTTCTCATTCAGACGCTAAATAACCAAAGATGTTGATAAAGCGTCGTAAAATAACCTACTAAAAATATTAAATATTGCATATTCCTTTCCTTAATAATTTTCCTTATTTATTTATTTTATTCTCTATTTTCAGATCTACATACTCTTAATCATTATTTTCCAGCTATTTTCTCCAAAATTATTTATCTAAATTTCCATTTTCTCCATTTTACAACACTTGCATCACTTATTATTTCCCTAATATTCCCTTCTATATGTATTTACGTACTTATCTCTTTCCCTTCGCTTGTCCCCTAAATATTCTCTTTTACTGCCTCTTTCCGTAAATTTATTTCTATAATACTCCTACAGTTATAGTGCCCCTGATGCTACTCCCAACCCGCAACATTGAATCACATGAAATATCTAATTCGCTTAATTACACTTCTAATTTCTCTCTCTTCCACTTCTCGATGTTCTTTAACTTTAGTTTTCTTTTATCCATTGTTTGTATCTATCTTACTACACTCTTACACTATTTTCTTACACATAATATTGTCTTCTCCATTCTTATTCTGTAACTTTTGCTATCCCTGACTCGTTCCTATGCTCGTTCTTATCATGTCTTCTCTTTCATTTTTTCCGTTAGTCTTGTCTATGCTTCTGGCCTCAGACACTTCCAGCTATTCCCATAATCCTTAGTCAGCAGTATCTATATTGTTTATTTATTTATCTACTTACTTATTTTTATCTATTTATTTTTATATATTTATTTACTTACTAGCCGTACCCGTGCGCTCCGCTGCACGCGTTAGAAATAAATATAAAGTAATTACATAATTAAAATAGGACATTTAATCCAGGGAACATTCGTGTTTGATATAAGGATAAATCGTTTATTATGTTACTTAATTTAAATTGTATTTGAATAATTAAAATGCGATCATTTTGATCCAGAGATCACTCATTTGGTCATAAAAATTATTTTAGGAAATACAGGAAACGAATGTACAGAATAGTCTATCAAGTTTTCTGTGCATAAGAAGCTATTTTAATCTTACCTGTCCTCCATTCACTCAGAAGTTACTGTAATAACATTATAGCATTATGTCCATCTAGAGAAACTACACTTTCCAATGGTGAATTAATAATTAATTATACAAATCAGTTAATTTAGCTTCTGATATTACTTCATGCAAACACAGAAACATTATCTGTAGGCTTTCATAGCTTTCGATTGTTGCTGTCCAAGGCCCCTTATAGACGAAGTCATTTGTTTTTTAATTCATTACACGGCCTTAGATGGCAGTTATTTTAATTTTAAAACTCATTTATCTCATTAAATATCAGTCCTATCAAACTTTTTCAAGGAATAAAACTTATCGGAAATTATTTTGAAAGAAACTTTTGTTACGTAACATTTTTCACAAAAATCAGTAATAAGCGAGATATTTCGATTTATTTAATTCAGGCCCCCTTATAACCCCCCTTTTAAATAATGTATTTTGAATGCCATATAGCCTAAAATGTAAGTTACAACGAACTTAATTTATATTCCAATTTTCATCGAAAACCGTTCAGCCATTATCGCATGAAAAGGTAACAAACATACAGACAGACAGACAGACAAACAAAAATTTCAAAAAAGCGATTTTCGGTTTCAGGGTGGTTAATTATATATGTTAGAACCAATTATTTTTGGAAAATCGAAAATTACCAGAAAAATTTCGGCTACAGATTTATTATTAGTATAGATTTATATACTTATGTCGAGGATGTATTACGTCAGCTTTTAAATTTTCTGTACTTGAATGATTTTTTTTTGTAGAAATATTCATTAGAGTACAGTAGTAGGTCTACTTTCTTTTTTAATCTCATTGAACTCCCTATCATCTGACTTACATACCGATGCTGGTATAGAAGGAAGATTCGATTGATCGTACACTAGACACCTCACAAATGCGGGGATTCCCTGTCGTGGGCTCACAAGTTATGGGCAAGTTTGTATTTTTGGGGGCGAGTAACTCAAAAAGTCCCTTGCGTAACAATTTTTTTTTTGTATCATAATTTGTGAATAGGCTCACCACACATACATACACTTCTTTGAATAGCCTTGGGTTTCTTAAAAATAAAAAAAAAAATAAAAAAAAAAATACGAGTATTAAGAAACTGAAAAAATAATATAAGCCTATATTCAAATTGTATCACCATAAAACACAGAGCTATTTTTATTCACCTTATCTATGAACTTTAATGCCAAGTTTGATCTATCACAAAATCTGCTTCACAAGAAGCATTTTATAGGAATGAAAATGCTGAAAATTTAAAGTGTGAGAAAACAGCAATGAAAGATTTGAATACATTACGTGTATTAAAATCCTCCTGGTTCACCAGTGAACCTATGGAAATGTCTGACAATCAAAGTAGCGCGGTATATTCGAAAAGAAGTCAATGAAAATGCAAGTAAATCCGAATTGCTCAGTACACTGCAAAACTGAGCGTGTCGGAGCTGGAATTTAAAGCACCACGGGTACCGTATCAGTGGTAGGCCCTACTACTTTTTAATAGAGGGAGGAGGGAGGTATGTAGTATTTTATAATGTCAAAAAATGAAATAGTAATTTTTTATAGAGTGTTTCTTCAAAATTCACTCATGGGCATAGGCGGAGTTATGGGGGGGGGCATAGGGGTGCACTGCCCCCCAAACTCAGCCGAACTCTTTTTTTCTATTAACATTAGAAAATACTGAATTCAAAAGATCGTTTCTGCTTTTGTTTATGATTAAGTTTCTATGCTTAAATTGACGAATTAATATCTTCAGATCATGTGTCTATTTATTTTAAATTTCTGAATGTATAAGAATTGTTATACCTCATTTGAGGAATAGATGCATTGTAATGTTTCTTTTGTAACACCTGTACTCATGTGTTAGAACTCTGCAGGTGTTCCAAGTAGCCATTTGGAGAAATATGAATAACATACTGCACAACAATGCAGTGAAAAGAAAAGTGATCCTGGTATAATGTGTAAACTTAAAGACGAGATTAAATAAAATAATTAGAATTTACATTTCATATGATATCTTGCTTTTTTAAATAAACAGATAAAGTAAATGTAAAAAAATTGGTCCACCGCTGTGGAGTAATGGTTAGCACGTATGACCATGAAACAAGCGGGCCCAGGTTCAAATCCTGGTTGGAACAAGATACTTGTTTGAGGTTTTTCCTTAACCAATTGAAGCAGAATTGCTGTGTAATTTTCAGTGTTGGGCCTCGGAATCATTTCACTATCATTAATTCACATATCATCCATACAATAGCCCGGATTAAGTTCACGGTTCTGTGTTCTGTACTTGTACAAGAGCGCGGCCGTTCGGCTACCCAATTATTCACAGAATAGGAGTGGTAAGCACAATAAGCCTCAGGCTGCAGTGCAAGTCTTCGGGTCCCTCCTTTGTACAAGAAGAAAAAAAAGTAAAATTGTCTGTCTGTTTTGTTACAATTTTACTTTATTTTACAGTATCTTTATTAAATGATCATATTCCGATATACTGTACCAAGATCAAGCTATAACGGGGGAGGAGGTAAATGATGTCCCCCATAATCTCGTTATATCGGGATTCTAGGATTTTACTTTGCCCCCCCCCCCCATCCCCAATGAAACGGTTCTCTCTCCGCCTATGCTCATGGGTACTCGACAACATACCTACATGCAAAATAATGAGAGTAAACAAACTACAAATTCCATACAATAACTGGAAATAGTCGGAACTTTTCAGAGCTTCAATATAAATTTCATTATTCTCAACCGATAAGATAAATCCGGCAATTCTGATGACGTACTTTAATCGGCGGGAGAAAATGCGGATGCTATTTAATCTATAAACCTTCTTTACAAGCAATTTCACCGGAAATTACGTCAAACTTCTTAAAAATCAGATGGTGACATATATAAACATCAGACTTATGAAAGTTGCTAAGGTGAAACCTACTGTATCCGGATAAACTTTCTTTCATATTAAAAATATTACGATTACCATTCAGAGAATGTAGCATGAACAGATATGTAAACAATGAATGCATCACTAGGTTTTGCCCTCTGGATTCACGACTGACGTACGACCATGGCATTGTTACGACTGATATGAGGTCACGTCACGAAGTTAGCTGTATTCAGTGCCTCCTAGATCCTCTCGTCACTGCCTTCTCCGTCGCTCCGTAGCGATACTAGTGCTATCAAGCATTGAGTACACGTGTCAGCTGTTCGAGTGTACGGAGGAACGCAAAAGGTAAATCTTTTTAATTGCACAGTCACTATTGCTGTCATAGTTGCAATTGTTGCTTGTGTGAATTGTGTGCTAGTGTTTTCGTTCAGAAAATGTGAACACATCGTTGCGGAAACTGTTCTAGTAGGTAATGTGTATCGATTTATTTATACTGCGCTTGCGTACACTGAGAAATGGGTCCACGAATCATAGTTTTGGTGGAAAAAGGAGCTAAATTAATCAGAAGGATTTACAGGTAAGTGTAGGAAATGTTTTCTCTCCGAACACATGCCTCTGGTATGGATCTTGTTTTGTCGTTTCGGCCATCTGGCGGAACAGAAGCAAACATAACCTATAGAGGCTAACAATAGAATTTGTATATATGACAGTTCTCGAGGTTGTTTTTGAAACATGGATGCAGGGTAAGGGAGAAATTTACTCGGTAAGGTTTCAATTCCGACGAATTACGTGTGTGCATGCTTAGATAAAAGGCTTTGCATGAAAGCTAGGTTAACCTTAACTGACGTAGATTGTGTAAGAAACTGCAGTTGTGTTTGCATCAGTTAAATATAGCCGAAGTATAGTTATGTTATGATGCAGATAAGTTCTGCAATGCATTGCAGAAGTCCCTAGTTCAAACTCTGGCTTGTGAACCAGATGCCGATTTGTTTAAATTATATTTTTAATATTTTATAGATTTTAATAGTGTCTTTTGAAGTTACGTTGCCTTAAAATAAAGCAAATACAACTTATTTTAATTCTTGTGTTGTCAGTTGTAATTTTAAAATGTGATTATGTAGGCCTAGTTTTGTGAGAAGAGTGTATGTATGAATTATATGATTTACTTAACGTAAAACTTGTTAGATTGACGTTTCGAAATACTTGCCGGCCGTCGAAGACAGGGATATGACACATGCTTGAAAGGAACTATAGCGAGTTTGATCTCGTGTAGAGCATGGTTTATTTGTCAGTGTAATATAGGCTACTGTGTTGTCCCATGTGGATTTCTGTTGTTGTTGTGCTGATCGTACGTCATGGGAATCCACCGTTGGTCCTGGAGTTAGTTTGACAAAGTCAGAAATAGATCACAGAATAAACCCCGAAACTATTAAAGTTGTCCACACACATTAAACACATTATTCAGTTTCCGAAAAAAAAAATAGTATGTAGTAATTCGAAAGTGATGAAAGTTCGTTCAGAAACTACGAGTTTATTTTATTATTTTTGAGGGAGGTCTGTAGACAAATTATTTTTGGAAATAATAATGGATTTTTTTTTCTCTTTTTCTGAGGGGGGGGGGGAGGAGAGAGAGAGAGAAATAACTCGTCCGGCCTTAATTAAGGATGACCACGAGGATCCGGAAATTAATAGCAAACAAATTTAATTAATTAAATATGAATATTGTTATAAAAATAAAATGTAATAATTAAGCACCATTGATTATCAATTACAAAATAAAATCTTAGAAGATGACTATAAAATTATACTTATAAATAAAAGATTTTATTTAAAATTAGCATATCCTTAATTAAGGCCTTCTGAGTGGTATAAATGAAACTGTATAATCTGCAGGAAATCTTTAAGAATTTGCGAGATGATTTTTTGAATTTCAAAAGATGATATTGATAATTGTTTTAAAAAATTATATGTAAATTTTGGTAAAGAACTCCGAGCACCAAAAAATAAACCTGTCACTGACCAATTGAAGAGAGGGATGTTATACTTGGCACTAAGGTAGGGAGCACAAGGTTCATAAATGGCCCTCTTTTCCTGATCGACCTGATGAGCTTGGTTTAGATCTCTCTCCATGTGTGTGGTTCATACTACTCTACTCTACATGTTTCCATAGTTTCAAGATTGTAAACCATCCTAATAACGCTATAATTAAAGTTTTGTAAAGATCGTGATCTGGAAGTGTCGACTTATTCTTCTCCGAAATACTATTTTGTGCATTTCTCTTTATCTAAATCCATAAGGCTTCTACAGTTTTATAATTAACACTCTGAATTGTTTTCTGTATATTCAATATCCTGCATTTAACAATTTCTTCATATTTTTTTTTTACTAACTCACCAACTTTTAAAAGATAAATATGTGGCATAACCAAAATAATAAAAAAATGTGGTTATTTCACAAATTACTTTTTTTTTTCTCTGTAATCTGGGATTATTAAAAAGTGAATGCATAGTTCTCTAACATAGCAATGGTTACTTTTAAGGAACCCGGAGGTTCATTGCCGCCCTCACATAAGCCCGCCATCGGTCCCTATCCTGTACAAGATTAATCCAGTCCCCATCATCATATTCCACTCCTTCAAATCCATTTTAATATTACCCTTCCATCTACGTCTTGGCCTTCCTAAAGGTCTTTTTCCCTCCGGCCTCCCAACTAACACTCTATATGCATTTCTGGATTCGCCCATACGTGCTACATGCCCTGCCGATCTCAAACGTCTGGATTTAATGTTCCTAATTATGTCAGGTGAAGAATACAATGCGTGCAGTTCTGTGTTGTGTAACTTTCTCCATTCGCCTGTAACTTCATCCCTCTTAGCCCCAAATATTTTCCTAAGAACCTTATTTCCAAACACCCTTAACCTATGTTCCTCTCTCAGAGTGAGAGTCCAAGTTTCACAACCATAAAGAACAACCGGTAATATAACTGTTTTATAAATTCTAACTTTCAGATTTTTTGACAGCAGACTAGATGACAAAAGCTTCTCAACCGAATAATAACAGGCATTTCCCATATTTATTCTGTGTTTAATTTCCTCCCAAGTGTAAACATAGCTATGATGCTGTATAAAAATATTTATATTCATTGAATAGAATTTTTAAAATTCGGCCCCCATTTTTTTTAAATCTGATAACTGAAAAAAATAAGTAGTGTAGAATAAAAGTAAAATTTTGTTATCTTTATTAGATTGCTAAGATACATAATATGTGTACTTAAAATGAAAGGAGCCACCGGCGTGGCTCAGTCGGTTAAGGCGCTTGCCTGCCGGTTTGAAGTTGCTTTTGGGCGCGGGTTCGATCCCCGCTTGGGCTGATTACCTGGTTGGGTTTTTTCCGAGGTTTTCCCCAACCGTAATGTGAATGCAAGGTAATCTATGGCGAATCCTCGGCCTCATCTCGCCAAATATCATCTCGCTATCACCAATCTCATCGACGCTAAATAACCTAGTAGTTGATACAGCGTCGTTAAATAACCAACTAAAATAAAAAAAAATGAAAGGTGTATCTAAAAAAATGTAGGAATTTTAGTTTTCTCTATAATAATAATAATAATAATAATAATAATAATAATAATAATAATAATGCTTTATTTTAACTGGCAGAGTTAAGGCCATTCTGCCTTCTCTTCCACTCAACCAGTATGATAGAAAATTACTATGAATATAACATAATTAATACAATACAATTCAAAGCAATAAAATACTACAATACAAGACAATATAATACATAATTAATATAATACAATGACAATTCTTTTAATCTTCAAAACACCAACAGAATAATTATGTAATAATAATAATAATAATAATAATAACAGTAATAATAATAACAATAATAGTAATGATAGTCATACCTAAATTAAATTAAATTATTAAACTCGATCACAATTACAACTTCAATTTGACTGCGCCCGTAAGAAATCGTTTAGCCTTTTCTTGAAAGTGGTTATTGTCTGGCAGCCCCTTATCTTCTTAGGGTAGCCCCTATAGTCCTCTCTCTCTCTGTTGTACAAAGACTTACACTGCAGCCTGAGGCTTATTGTGCTTACCACTCCTATTATGTGAATGATTGAATAGCCGAACGGTAGCGCTGTTGTGCAAGTACAGCACGCCGCACCGTGAACTTAACCTGGACTTTGTATGGATGATGATGATGATCATGATCATGATTATGATGACGATAGGTGAATTAATGTTGACGAAATGATCCGAGGTCCAACGCCGAAAGTTACCCAGCAATTCTGCTTTAATTGGTTGAGGGAAAACCCCGGAAAAACCCCAACCAGGTAACTTGTCCGAACCAGGATTTGAACCCGGGCCAGACGCACTAATCGTTACTCCACTGCGGTGGACTAGTCCTCCTTTAATGAAAACTTAGTCTAACAATCGGTAAAAACTTACGCGGACTTGATTTAATGCCGTAAACAATACAAAGAAACTAACTTTGTTTCGAAAGCGGTATAAGTGACAACTATAAAAGAACTAAGAAGAGGTCGTCCTAAAAATTATGTTCGTTTAATACTCAAAACACTGTATCGAGATATTTCTTCAAACGCTTGCGACGTCAACCGTTGGAATTCTGTGGGCTAATGCCCACTCAAATTTAACAAATTTAACTCGAGCTCGCTCTTCTGTCCTTTTCTCTTCCACAGAAATATTTAAAGCAGCCAGAAATTTGTTTCATATCATTTCCTATCCATGTCATTCATATTTTAACAACTGTATTTAATTCATAATTTTTCCCATGGCATCTCTAACCACTGTGCATAAACTGACAATGTCCATCTTTTAATTTGTTCAATTAAATTTTATCTTTATGTTAATTCTCGTCTACTTATATTCATTCGTAGTTTCTGCCCGAGGACAGGTCCTTCACTGCAAACCCAGCATTATCCAATCTTTCTATTTTCCGCCTTCGTCTTAGTGTTTGTTTTGTCGCATACGATACGTATACTGAATCCTAACGTTGTCTGCTATATTTGAAGGGTTCAGAGCCATAGCGGGCCAAGTGCCATTTATTAAAAACGGAGAAAGCAAGGGTTAAATTAAGTGAATACCATACTTTAATGAAGATTGACATATCATTTAGTTTTAATGTGCATATGTTTCATTGAATTAATTTTAACCCTTGTTTTCTCCCTTTTTTAATATATGGCGCTTGGCCCACTATGGCTCTGAATACCATAGTTTAATGAAGATTGACATATCATTTAGTTTTTAATGTGCATACCTCATGTTATTTCCTGTATGTTTCATTGAATTATGGCATTCACTTAATTTTAACCCTTGTTTTCTCCCTTTTCAATATATGGCGCTTGGCCCACTATGGCTCTGAATACCATAGTTTAATGAAGATTGACATATAATTTAGTTTTAATGTGCATACCTTATGTTATTTCCTATATGTTTCATTGAATTATGGCATTCACTTAATTTTAACCCTTGTTTTCTGCGTTTTTAATATATGGCGCTTGGCCCACTATGGCTCTGAATACCATAGTTTAATGAAGATTGACATATTTAGTTTTTAATGTGCAAACCTTATGTTATTTCCTATATGTTTCATTGAATTATGGCATTCACTTAATTTTAACCCTTGTTTTCTGCGTTTTTAATATATGGCGCTTGGCCCACTATGGCTCTGAATACCATAGTTTAATGAAGATTGACATATTTAGTTTTTAATGTGCAAACCTTATGTTATTTCCTATATGTTTCATTGAATTATGGCATTCACTTAATTTTAACCCTTGTTTTCTTCCTTTTCAATATATGGCGCTTGGCCCACTATGGCTCTGAATACCATACTTTAATGAAGATTGACATATTTAGTTTTTAATGTGCAAACCTTATGTTATTTCCTATATGTTTCATTGAATTATGGCATTCACTTAATTTTAACCCTTGTTTTCTGCGTTTTTAATATATGGCGCTTGGCCCACTATGGATCTGAACCCTTCATATCTTCTTCTGCCTCGAATTTCAACCCGTTCATCATTCCTTCCAATTTCTTCTCAGTCGTTAATTTAACCAATTTCCTTTTCTCTTCCTGATCAGTTACAAGATTATTCTTTCTTCACCCACTCTTTCTAGCACAGCTTCATTTCTTATTCTGTATGTCCGTTTCACACATTCCATTCTTCTCCTTGTCCACATTTCGAATATTTCTAGTCGTTTCTCTTCACTTCGCCGTAATTTCCGTGTCCCTGCCCCCATACATGTCACATTCCAGATAAAGCACTTCACTAGTCTCTTCTTTAGATATTTTTGTGCGAGATCGTGCGTATTTGCTTGGTTTCCGCACAAAACCAATCCGCGGAAAGTCTAAAATTCCACATTCAGTATTCCCAACCTAACACACATAACAGTTTCCCTCTTCTTACCGCTTAAGTGACATATTGATTTTACTGCTTTGGGCTTTTAACATATTATTTTTAGAGACGTTCAGTATAGTAATAATTATAAATTGGAAACTTACCACTGCAAAATTAAACTTGCCGATGTTATTACTGCAATATGTTATATAAATAATATTGTTAAAATATTAAAATGAAAAATAAATCATTACATAACATTACCGTTTGTTTTGTTCGCATTTATAGACTGGGGGGGGGGGGAAAGACAGACGTATATCACGGCCTGCTGGAGTATAGTAAACACAGAAAACATTTTAAAGCAACAATGTTGAAGATAGATATTTTTGTTTTGCAAATTTGCCGTCATTGAACAGAAACCAAGATGGAGATTTCATTGCAACTGATTAGAAATTTCTCTTTCAGGTATGTAATAAACGATCTTCGCACAAAATAATGTACGATACACGAGCGGTATGTTTTCTTTCAATTCTCGGAAATTAAAAAAGCTCAACTACGTTTCGCTTTTTCAGACTTTTCCTCGAACATGAAAACTTCAACATACCGCTCTTGTAACGCGTATTACTATTCTCAAAAGTTCGCAGAAAATGGTGTATTAAAATCTTCGTTTGCCATTGCTGTTCCCCTGCAAATGGCAAATTACAGAGTGATTTATATAGAACTGACACATTTCTTTCATTAATTGTTTCAAAACGAATTGTGCTAGCGACAACTTATTATACCTAAAATGTAGAGGAATTTTGGGAGATTATTTACCTCTATAGCAAATGTTGAAAATGTCCTCCATCCTGCATAAGGCACAACTCAACACGTCGTTCCATGTTACTGGCCACTCGTTGGAGGACTCTGTTGTCAATAGCTTGAATCTCCTGTGTGATGTTGTGCTTCAGATCGTCCAATGTCTGGGGACGTGTGGCGTAAACCCTGTCTTTTAAGTAACCTCATATAAAGAAGTTCGGCGTTGTCAAATCCGGAGATCTCGGTGGCCACAGGTTCCTGGAAATTATTCGGTCGTCAAAGAAACTTGCAATTAGTTCCATGGATTCATTTGATGTATGGCATGTAGCACCATCTTGCTGAAAATATCCTTGACTCGGCTCTACATCGTCCAGTTGCTCAACAAACTCCATGAAAATCAGTCGGTACTCTGCAGTGTTCACAGTCTGGTTAAAAAAAATTGGCCCCACTATTCTCTGTGCGGATATTGCGCACCAAACTCCGATTTTAACCGGGTGCATAGGTGCTTCATGGATGGCATGTGGATTTTCGATGGCCCAATGGCGTGAGTTCTGTGAGTTCACATAACTGGATAAATGGAACCATGCTTCATCTGTGAACCATGTGATGGAAAATATGGCATGATTTTGCACAATGAACGTCTGAAACCAACGACAAAAATTCAATCTTTTATCCTTATCTGGTTCCTGTAGCTGATGAACAACCGTAACCCTATATGGCTTTAGGCCTGCACTTTTCGCAGCTCTCTGACACATTGAGTAGATGTACCCTGTCTCCTGCGACAAACGTCTTAATGATTTTTTGGGTGACTGCTCCAGTCGTGCTCTTACGTCAACAACAACCGTGGGAAGCCTAGATGAACGATGCTTGCCCTTTTTACTCACCAGAGATCCAGTTGTTTCCCATTTGTTTACCACTCCCAGTATTGTGTTTCTTTTGGGAGGATTGCGAACATCAAATTCTCTCTGGTATGCCCTTTGAGTAGCTGTAATTGAATTCGTAATCCAGTATTGCTTCACAAGGAAGAGTCGTTGATTTAATGTGTACTGCATTTTCACGTTGACACAAAATGTCGAAAACATCTGCCAACAATAGGAATAAAACATAAACATCTGCGCATCTAGTGCTGCCAACAATAGGAATAAAACATAAACATCTGCGCATCTAGTGCTGCCAACAATAGGAATAAAACATAAACATCTGCGCATCTAGTGACAAGGAATCGAAACTCCAGAACATTCTGGTTAATTTGGTGCTAAAATTGGGTCATTGAATGAATTTCCAACGGAATAATTAAAGAAAGAAATGTGTCAGTTCTATGTAAATCACTCTGTAGTTATCAATAGTAACATTTAATATTACGAAAATATTTGTCTTGGCTAGTAACAATTCACTCCTGTAATATATTTCAGTGGTATCGTGTACGCCTATAAGGAAGGAGGGTTGCTCGCCTTGAAGGAAGTTCTATTCGGTCGAGTGCCCTTCAAATTGCTACTACTTCTAAACTCATAATTACCATAAGAAACATGACATTGCATATGATTTGAAAATTGTGTAGGATGTTCTCTGCTAAGATAGAACGTTATCAATTGTTACTATAACGTGTTTTATTTCATTTTGCAGGTAGTATAATACTCTTAATGATTGCGAATGTCAGGTGATTTATGGCGGTTCCTTCACCTTATCTCGCTATCACCAATTCCACGCATTTTAAATAACGTAGTAGTTGATAAGCGTTGTTGAATAACCAACAAAAAATGATTACTAAAATTACTGTATTCCATGATTTTAGCTAATGCCGTTTTATTTTGTTTTATTTCATGGAACTTCAACTTATTTCGATTGATGATAGTTGTAATTAAATTCATGGATAGTATATTCAATTACATACGACAGGATAGGGCAGATCTGACCTTGGAGCCATTAGTGGATAATCAACGCAATTAAACATAGTCTCGGAATTTCAGTAACCTTATATATCACTGCAGTACGATGGGAATAAAATAGGCAAGGACATAATTATGAAGGAAATGAGGCGTGAATTATTTCTTTGTATACAGACAAGAATATGTACAGCATTAATATGCCAAAGAAAAAAAAATAGAAATACTGTCCTTCATGAATGTGTGTATCGATCGAAGACATTTTACTAAAACATGAAGAGTTTGTATCATTGAAAGGTAGATTTGTTATTTATAATTATTGTTAATATAATGGTATGCTTCTGATATTATTATTTTTTTTTCTCGTTATTTATACTCGCTTTAACACCTCTGGTGATATCGCGAGTTAACTTTCTGTGTGAAATCCGAAGGCCTGTGTACTATTGTTGAGGCTGGTTCTATTGTTGTGAACTAGATGGCGACTGTATATGTATTATTGACTTGTTATGAATATGATTTCGGTGATGAATGACGCCGGTAATATTCAGGAATATTGTGGTCCGAATTTCCTGGTATTTGCCTTACGGTTGAGGGAAAACCCTGAAAAAACCTCAACTAGGAAATTCAACCCCATCGGGAATCGAACCCGGGCCTTCTGCGTAAGAGACCAGCATGCTGACCCCTACATCATAGAGGTGGTCTATTATTATTATTATTATTATTATTATTATTATTATTATTATTATTATTATTATTATTATTATTATTATTATTGAACATTCAGTATTAATTGACTTTTTCTGCATAATTTTAAAATAGGTAATATTTTCATTATTCTGTAACATTTTCCAACGAAATTTATTTGTGGATAGTGGGGATTAAATTATTTTAACCACGATGTTTACATTTGGTTATTAATGGAGGAAAATTTGTTCCGGCACTGGGCGCTCTAACCACTGAGCTACGCCGAGACTCAATCCATGTCATCAGATCGAATCTTTCTCCTTTGGTACTTTCCCTTAGTGACCTTATTCCATGAGCCACCGGTGTCGCTCAGTCGGTTAAGGCGCTTGTCTGCCGGTCTGAAGTTGCGCTCGGGCGCGGGTTCGATCCTCGCTTGGGCTTATTACCTGGTTGGGTTTTTTACGAGGTTTTTCTCAACCGTAAGGTGGATGCCAGGTAATCTATGGCAAATCCTCGGCCTCATCTCGCCAAATACCATCTCGCTATCACCAATCTCATCGACGCTAAATGACCTAGTAGTTGATACAGCGTCGTTAAATAACCAACTAAAGAAACTTTATTCCATGTTCTATACACACACACACACACACACACACAAACACATTGTCAACAATCATCAACTCATCAATCACATTTGGTGGCCGGGACTTCACAGTATATAATGCACTCTTGGCGGATTTTTCTCCGTTAATATCCAATTGTAACCATAACAGATAATTCTGCTTGAAAGAACAACACAATCTTTAGGTACAGTGTTTACTTATTTAAATAATTATATCTAACGGAAATTTTAACATTAATCATTTAAGATAATATATAATTTATATGTAATAATCATTGTTACACAAGGACCAGGAGATATTAACATACATGTTACTGGTACACAAGGAAATAAAGTTCATGAAAAACATTTCCATAGTACATAATTGCCTTTACCGTATTCTCTCTGAGATCGTTCTTTGGATTTAGTATAGGGCGGAGTGTCGTTCATTTGTCTGTCATGATTTTACATGATTGGCATTTATTTACTGCACGCTCCACTTTTGTTAACAAAGTAAATCACGCACGCTTTGAGAAGAAACGTTCTTGTCGGGGTGATATCAGGTTCGTCGTGGAAAACCCCCTCTCACGTTCGGCACCTGAGATTGCAACACTGTTTACAGCTGACATATTAGTTTTTTTCGTCATTGGTGAGACGTTTCTGAGCTGACAAGCAAACGTTCTGATGGGGGCAGATAAAAAAGTTATTTTTTTTTCTTCCTCCATGTTAATAATGCCAAAAGAAGCGCTTATACAAATTTTGACCACGTGACCGTAATTACGAGGCCGTCTAGAAAGTGATTTTCCCTGGGCCGTTTATAGAAAAAAAACACAATTACCCTACATGGAAATATTTACTGAAACAGATACAGCAATTGTTGCGCTATTTGTCTACATATCCCCCACTTGAATTGAGACATTTGTCATACCATGGGATCAATTTTTGTGTCGTAGAAGTCAGCCGCCTGAGATCGGAACCAGAGTTGACTGCGTCTGCACCTCTCTCTGTCGATCCCATGATATGAGAAATGTCTCAATTCCGGTGGAAAATATTTTGAAAATTAGCTCAAATTGCTGTGTCTGTTCCAATAAATTTGTCCAATGAAATTGTGTTTTTTTTCTGTTAACGGCTGCTGGTGAACTTATTATTTTTTTTACGGCCTTCGTAATTGCGGTTGAGTGGCCAAAATTTGTATAAGCATTTCTTTTGACATTATTAACATGGTGGAAGAAAAAAAAAATCACTTTTTATCTGCCCCCATCAGAACGTTTGCTTGTGAGCTCTGGACATCCCTTGCTGAAATTAAGCCCTGCCTGACATAGATGATTAGAGAGATTTGCCCCCCATTCCGTCTTACGTCAATGATACAAACCCGTTAGGAACTTTCCTCTCCGCGCGATGCAAGAACCTAGTATGGATACTGCAGACTCTCTCCCCTCGACCTTGAAACTTGTAATGACGTTACGATTAATTTATTTGCATTCCATTGAAGGTTAATCTGTAGCAGGAATGTTGTGACGTTTACGGCAACGTTAAATTCAGAATTAAGTATATATATATATATATATATATATATATATATATATATATATATATAACTTAAATGTACGAAAAATAATACGAACTGTAGCTTTTTCAGATACCTTCCGCATACCAATTACAGTATTTAGAATGTTTCTGGTACAGTCATAACTAAGGAGCGAATTTCTATCACATGTCATATTTTTTCCTATGGGATTGTTTCGGTTTTCAGATGATTTAAAAACTTGATTCCAAGCATTCTGAAGAAAATGGAAGGGTTTTTATTGGTCATATAACATTCACTATCTCTTCTGTTTAGAATCATGCATACTTCTACTCCGAATTATCTATTATCGCGCTTTCAATTTCTTAAAACTCTTCGAAACCGACATCAAGCACTTCTTTCTATCCCTCATCATAGAACGTCTTTATACTCATCTTCCTATTACTGTAGAAATACCTCGCCTCTGGAATTCGTTACCTAATGACGTCAGGGACTGCCGGACTTTATCACAATTCAAAATTAAATTGGAAAATTTTGTCTTAGTTAATGTTTTTAGGTATTGCTAGAAGTATTGATTTGTGTTTTTTTTTTCTTTTTCTTTTAAATCTAGATTAAAATTGCAAGTTTCTTGTTTATGTTAGTTAATTAGTTAGGATACAATTAATCATGATACTTAATCACTCATTTAAAGTTTGTGTGACTGCAACCTGTGTATATTTTTGTTTGGCTTTACTTTCTTTATAGTGTTTTTTTCTCTTTTTATTTCTTGTGTAGCTTTACTTTGTATGTAGTGTATTTTTTTTCTCTGTTTATTTCTATTATTGTATTTGTATTCCTGGTGTTGTGGAAGAGAAGGCCTGATGGCCATAACTACACCAGAATAAATAAATAAATGCATATTTGGACCGTTTTTAATTTTGTATATTCATTACAAAACTGCATATTAACGTTATATTTTCGAAATAACTATGCATATTTAGGCATTTTTTAAGTTTATAGCATATTTAGTAAAAATTCGCGTCATAAGGCTATATTTTGCGCATTTCTCACATTTAATGTATTCATTCAAACCATATCGAGCCGTGGTAATATGTAATACTATGAAAGTTTTTTGGGATAGCTCTAAAATACCTATATTTTCGGAGAAATAATAGTGATTATGTGTAAAACAAATAAAGTATAGCACATGTTCTTTCACGTAATATTAAAATACTATAGGGTGTAGCCTAATTTAAAAATGTTATCGATGACGTAACTCGCATAGAATAGTTGCAAAAATATTTTGTTTTCATAAAAATAGACCAATTCTTTCCTACGTATACAAAATTTGGCGTGTTTGGGCTTTTTGTCCAAAGTTACCTCATTGAATTGTACTTAAGTGTTAAAAAAAACTTACTTCTGATAAACCCTGTATACAGAACAATCGTGTGGATAATCCTGGGTAATTCATTAATAACAACTGCTTCGTGAAGTTCTGTGCAAGTGTTTCGATTTTATTTAAATTAGCTATTAGCTGTAGTGAATGGACTTCTGTTAGGAGAAACTTTCATGGAATTCAGGACAAAATGGTTGAGATAAATAGACATATTCGGGAGTGCGATTTCGGATAGTGATAATGGGGTATTTCTATTAACCCTTAAATTGGCAATGTATCCTATAGGATACAACAGGTTAATAGGCTATTTGCTATAATTTTAATAGAACAATAGAAAATAGTAATATGTGTTACAAGAGCGGTATGTTGAAGTTTTCATATTCGAGGAAAAGTTTGAAAAAGCGAAACGTAGTTGAGCTCTTTTAATTTCCGAGAATTGAAAGAAAACATGCCGCTCGTGTATCGTACATTATTTTGTGCGAAGATCGTTTATTACATACCTGAAAGAGGAATTTCTAATTAGTTGCAATGAAATCTCCATCTTGGTTTCTGTTCAATGACGGCAAATTTGCAAAACAAAAATATCTATCTTCAACATTGTTCCTTTAAAATGTTTTCTGTGTTTACTATACTCCAGCAGGCCGTGATATACGTCTGTCTTTTTTTCCTCCAGTCAATGGAATCTTGTTGATTTTTTTCACGGCTTCCTTAATGTTACTTACATCACGAATGCAGTAACTTTAGTGGAGTTGTAGAGTTTACTTAATTTTTGCAAATATTTAAAAACAATAATTAACAGTGCAATTTAGGTGAAATTGCAGTGGTAAGTTTCCAATTTATAATTATTACTATTTTGAACGTCTCTAAAAATAATATGTTAAAAGCCTAAAGCAGTAAAATGAATATGTCACTTAAGCGGTAAGAAGAGGGAAATTGTTATGTGTGTTAGGTTGGGAATACTGAATGTGGAATTTTAGACTTTCCGCGGATTGGTTTTGTGCGGAAACCAAGCAAATACGCACGATCTCGCACAAAAATTGGTAGGAAAATTAAAATTTCACAATATTATTATACTGCACAACATATAAAATATGGTCATTGCGATAGTTGTTTTCTTTACGGTCCGACAAGGTTTAATAAAGTAGTGTGAGAAATGAAGTTTTGTCAATTTAAGGGTTAAAAATATCTTAACACACAAGAATAGGCTTGTATAAAACCTTAGCACAGCCAGTATTAAGCTATGGTAGCGAAGCGTGGACTGTGAAGAATAAAGATGTCAGTAGAATAACAGCAAGTGAGATGAGGTTTATGAGAGCAACAGCTGGATATACTCGCTGGGATCATTAAAAAAATGAGGACCTAATGCAAGAACTTCAAATAGAACCCATTATGCAGTTCATCAGCAAATATCAACTTCAGTGGAAGGGTCATCTCGAACGAATGAATCGATGCAGAATTCCAAAAGCACTGCTTCATTATCATCCATATGGCAAAAGATCTCTAGGCCGTCCAAAGAAGAGATGGACTGAAAATTCTAGTTTGAGACCGTAACAGGCCACTTGGCCTAATACTTGTTAGGAAGATGATGATGATGATGATGATGATGATGATGATGATGATGATGAAAAATATCTTAATCTCTTGTGGTTGTGTTTAGGTCATGTACCTGTCATTAAAAAAAATCTTAATCTGATTGAGAAAATATTCGTGTAATATTATTTTGTTCCAAAAGAGTACAAAATGCATTCTAACGAATATTAGCATTTTTGGATACGATTCTAAGGCGCTACAGTATAGTCTAGTAGTCTGATTTTTATAGGTCTCCGGTCTCTAAGTGAAGAGTACAAAGTAGCTGAGAAGGCGATATGCATTGCATAACCATTGACTGGACTCTAGGTCAATGTTTGTCTTCACTTTTTGACTTATGCTCCTAGGTGTGTCTAGAAACGATACATAGGCCTATCAGTAACGGGTAATGTCAACCTTTGGCTTACAAAGCGCATGCGCAGAACATGTCTACTGTAATCTACATTTCCATTCATGTTCGTACTCGCTCATCCTCGCCATCGATTTCGTCAGCGCATTCAAGAGAACGAGCTCAGTTATTGCACGTGTTTGTGCAGAATTTCATAAAACGTTCAGGTCGTAGCTGAGGGCTAAATGCTGTGCAGCGAAAGTAGTGTGGTTTGATACTTGTCATTCTGTAAGATCTGCTGTATAGTGAATGAAAAATTATTAGTCTTAAAAAGGAATTGGCTGGGTCACTGACTAAGATGAAACTTCTTAATAATGATACATTGAAATGAATGGTATATTTCGATAAAATTACAGAAAATTACGTTAATTTCGAAATGAATACTACAGTTACGTACCTCAGAATTAGACTATGTTTAACTATTGTCGACCTAGTTGGCGAGTTGGTATAGCGCTGGCCTTCTATGCCCAAGGTTGCGGGTTCGATCCCGGGCCAGGTCGATGGCATTTAAGTGTGCTTAAATGAGACAGGCTCCTGTCAGTAGATATACTGGCATGTAAAAGAACTCCTGCGGGACAAAATTCCGGCACTTCCGGCGACGCTGATATAACCTCTGCAGTTGCGAGCGTCGTTAAATAAAACGTAACAATGAACTATTTCTGTCTTTATATTCTCCTTATTTATTAATTCCCCCCATTTGTGTACGAATAATAATGAATTCATTATGATGTCAGATTCATTTGTTTTTTTTTAGTAGGTTATTTTACGACGCTTTATCAACATCTTAGGTTATTTAGCGTCTGAATGAGATGAAGGTGATAATGCTGGTGAAATGAGTCCGGGGTCCAACACCGAAAGTTACCCAGCATTTGCTCATATTGGGTTGAGGGAAAACCCCGGAAAAAACTTCAACCAGGTAACTTGTCCCAACCGGGAATCGAAACCGGGCCACCTGGTTTCGCGGCCAGACGCGCTAGCCGTTACTCCACTGGTGTGGACTTCATTTGTTTCCTCTATGTTTTATCATGCCTTGCCGAATTCGAAACGACTTTGTTTTAAACACATATTTTCAATCATCCAAGGCCTGCTGTAATTAATTATGTTAACCGCATAACAGAAAGTTCTACTGGATTTCTTAAAGCCAAGCGCATTATAGGCTTCACGTAAAAAATTTAAACAAGTCAGTGAAGCATAATTTGAATTGGTGTTCATTATTTCAGTTACCATAGCAACAACAATAAAACAATTGATTGAAAAGGAAGTATCTGTAAAAGATACACCGCATTCTTTTATGAACAACTCTATATTATTACTTTCGAAAACTTAGTTTTTACCAAAATTACTGGATTTTCAAATCTTTCGTGACTTTTGTATAACCGCATATTTAAAAGTTGAAGTACAGAGTCTTTCGTAAGAAACGAGTCTATCGAAAAATCAACTAACCTATTTTGTATATTATTTCAATGTACCGAAGTACATATGATATTTCCATGCAGATATTCTGCGTCATCATATGATGAAAGAGTGATGGAACGGAGAAAAATTCTCTCCGGCGTCGGGATTTGAACCCGGGTTTTCAGCTCTACGTGCTGATGATTTATCCACTAAGCCACACCGGATACAACCCCGGCGTCGGAAAGAATTGTCTCTGATTGAGTTCCAACTCTTGGGTTCCCTCTAGTGGCCGCCCTCTGCACTACGTCATAGATGTCTATGAACATAGGACCGAAGTCCACACATGTGCTGAGGTGCACTCGTTATGAGTGATATGAGAAAGACGGCGCTTATTCCGTCGGATCTCGGCCAACTAGTCACTCATAACGAGTGCACCTCAGCACATGTGTGGACTTCGGTCCTATGTTCATAGACATCTATGACGTAGTGCAGAGGGCGGCCACTAGAGGGAACCCAAGAGTTGGAACTCAATCAGAGACAATTCTTTCCGACGCCGGGGTTGTATCCGGTGTGGCTTAGTGGATAAAGCATCAGCACGTAGAGCTGAAAAGCCGGGTTGAAATCCCGGCGCCGGAGAGAATTTTTCTCCGTTCCATTACTCTTTCATCTTATAACCTATTTTGGACAATTTTTTGAAATTATATTCATTCTCATGAGAAAGATCCCTTCCCGGTGCCGTACAGTCGATTTGGAAACAAACACCCCCTCCCTCCGCCGCCAGAAGAAGCTACTTATCCATGTGTAATGTGCATTGGATGCCAACTTAAAATGACCTGGAGCATGGCCTTCTATACGCCAAGGATAATGGCATACGGCCAAGCCTGTACACATTGTTGTGATAGATTGGAATGATAAAATGCCACGCAGCCGCTTAACGTTATTGCAGAAGAGAAATATTGCTCCCTGGTTTAAACTTGGAAACAGTGTCTCTCAAATTAAGCGTTTATTCCGTAGACGAAGTGTTTCCAGGCAGGTGGATCGGTCGCACAGGCCCAATCCGTTGGCCTCCGCGATCACCTGATTTGACTCCCCTGGACTTCTTTTTCTGGGGATTCATCAAGAATCGTGTCTATGCGACTAAGCCACGCGCCATTCCTGAATTAGTGGAACGAATTGAACACACGATACAAATGATCAGAGTCCATGAAGAGTTGATATATCGCTTACATTTGCGCATTCAGCAGAAGGGAAGATTTTTTTAAATTTTACGCCATAATTTGTCAACAATTGAAACTGTTTTTACGTTTATATGTTTTAATAAAGACTTAAAACATTAACCATTTTTTCGTTTAATAGCTCTGGCGGTGAGGAGAGGGGGTATTTGTTTCCAAATCGACTGTAGGGCACCGCGAAGGGTTCTTTCTCATGAGGATGAACATAATTTCAAATGTTATCGAAAATGACTCGTTACTTATGAAAGACACTATATTTTTGTGTTGGTCTCTATGACAACATGATTTAAGGTAGAACATGTGAATCCTATAGATTCAAAATTCCCTATATTTCTCAAAGTAAAGGATTTGGATAGTGATTGGTGGCAAATAGAGAGAATATTCAACCTAATAGTAACTTTTAACAAACCATTTGCTTTAAATTTAGTGGTTTTTTGAATTCAAACTACATAAGCCATTGGAATTCATTCTTAACAACCAATATGTTGGCATAACTCAGTTCTGAATAAAATGGTCTTTAGAATGTTTTGAATCTAGAGGATATATGTGAGTCTTACGGAAAAATAATTTGTTTTTAAGATAAATTAGAAATGGATATTTAACACGAAATAACTAAACGCGATAAGTGGTTTCGTGAATGGAAAAGAATTCAGTCACATACAAGTGCATACGAAAGAAGTGGTACTTAGACGAAATTGTTTGTCGTTAATCTTCCTTTCTATGTCATATTTTATCTCTTCATTTGATACCGATATGATTGAGGTTTTGACTGATATGTACATCTATTATCAGGCAGTACATCTCACTTGACGATATGTCAGAGGAAGAACAATAATTATTATTTGTGTGCATCTGAAATCTGATTACTTGATTACTGTAATATGTAGCTAATCGGCGATGTATACAATGCAGAGGGAAGGGAACTGGCCACCCTACCCCATTATCTCCTGGCCTAGTTGTCTCATAAGTGGTGCCCATGTTGGTATCACTTGTGAGGTTCAGATCTGTCTTCGGACAGTTTACTAAACAACATACAATCCAAAGCGGTGTAGGGGAAGGTATACAAGGGGCAATCAATAAGTTTCCGGACTGCCCTGAATGTAGGATCATACAGGACATAGGAAACTGAGAAGTTATCTAGAACCATTGAATCGCCTGTAATCTATACTAAATGCATCACGTGAAAGGCAGAGAAGACCGCTGATCATAAGGTGTATATTGAGAGATTCGAGAAAAAATCGCAATAGTTTCTTTACATGTTCGTGTCCGCCGAGTTAGCTATGTGGTAGCGTGTCTGCTTTCAGGCTTTCAGACTAGCCGGCCCGGGTTCGATTCCCGGCGAGGTCAGAAATTTTCTTGTAAAAATGTTATATTGCAGCAATATTGTAACTAGTTAATCAGAAGCAAATTAAGAAATAATAATGAAATTATTTACGAATCAGTATTTTCTGCAAGAATTTCAAAATTAATTGATCATGCGATAAGTGACGTTTTGTCTTGTGTAAATCTCTTCGTCATTAATTTTTTACATGATTGTATCTTAACTGATATCACTAATGACGTCATGCAACCTGTTTCCCCCCTCTCCGGTTAGAATTATCTTGTCACGTGTTAACGTGTAAACAAAATGCTTCATCTATCTTGTCCTTCAGCTTCCAAGTAATTTCAGTATATTTTCCCAGAATCGGAGACGATTGTGTTTTTCCGCATTTTTAAAGATGTCGCAGTAGCATTGAGTCATTCGAATTCCTGTTTTATTTCCGGAGAGATAATATCATATCGAGTCACACTTGTTAAAGGAATCGTATTGTGTTTTTTTTTTTCCTTTTTTGTTAAAAGGCACTCAATGAATCACTGCTGTAATTGATTTGCAATCGTCTGTTCACGGTAAAGAAACGTCACTTTATATCTGATGGAAATAGGCGTTAAAAACGTTTATCTTGGCTAAATGATTCGTCTGGCTCAAAAGACGTCATCAGATCCAAAGATACCCATTGGCCTCTTGTTCTGCACAACGTTTCTCACGGCATAAAAACTCCCAAAATAAATACGAAACAGACGATACGAAAACAGTTCTTCGTTTGAGTTTCATTTCCATAGTATAATATGCCTG
Source organism: Periplaneta americana (assembly GCF_040183065.1). Taxonomy (NCBI): domain Eukaryota; kingdom Metazoa; phylum Arthropoda; class Insecta; order Blattodea; family Blattidae; genus Periplaneta; species Periplaneta americana. The sequence goes on from NC_091130.1 coordinate 10,890,954, forward strand.
ATCAGTGCTAAACGCCGGTTTATTATTCCACGAGCATTGGTTAGAATGAAGACTTTCATTGGAATTAAGTTATATTTGGGGTGAGTACGATATAGGATGCCAATTTTTTTCCAGAATCCTCCATTTTCTTCACCTTTACAAATTTCATATCACCAGCACAGTCTAGTATATGCAGTCACGAAGCTTGAGTTGTTGAGGGTGCTAGGAACAATAGACTGTGCCGATACTATTTCGCATTGTCTGTAATGAGGCGATATTAGCGATCCTAATGATTAGCAACTATCTATGGATGCATATTTACTACGTATTGAGCTTCGTGACTATATACTAGACTGTCACCAGCATTGTCCATTTTACATTACCTTTCTCCTTGTTTCATTAAAAAAAAAAAAGAAAAAATGGCACTTTTCTCTGAAAAGCTGACAACGTTGAATTTATTCAAAGCAACATTTCGCAGGACCCATCACAGAGTTATATAGGGACCTACTTTTAACGTACAGGGCTTTCATTTCAAAACTTTTCAGTCCAAATAACTAATTATTTAAACTGAATTCAATTTAAACAAAAACACGTCAATTTAGATATTGAGGGGGAAGTCTGGAACCAGGCTTAATTGTATTTTACATTTCACCCCCCCTCCCTCACTTTCAGTCACCCCATTTTGAAATTTCAAATGGCACCCCTATATTTTTATACTTAAATATGAAAGAGCATTCAATTGTTTATACACTTCATTCATTTGTTTTCGCATCTTTTATTTTTCATTGTCTCCTGGCAACCTGTATTTTTGTTATTATCAGTTGATTGTGGGATGAAAACACAGCTTATTTTGTGTAATTTCCTAAATTAGGATGATTTATGTTCTCTCTTGAAGGGTATACACCATTTTAAAATAATTTAATACACAAACACAGCTATTACGTGAAATGCTCAATAAGTTTTTGTAGCTTTATTCTCTTCAGTTCTAATCAACTATAACAACAATCCAGGTTGCCAGGCGACGATAGAAAACAAAAGATGAGAAAATAAATGAATGAGGTGTATAAGCAATTGAATGCCCTTTCATATTTAAGTATAAAAATATAGGGGTGCCATTTGAAATTTCAAAGTGGGAGTGGCTGGGGGTGGGAGGTGAAATCTAAAATGCAATTAAGCCTTGTTTAAGACTTCCCCCTTGATATATAAATTGACGTGTTTTTTTTTTGTTTAAATTGAATTCAATTTAATTAACTGCTTATTTAGAGTGGGAAGTTGTGAAATGAAAGCCCCGTATGTAGATATACAGGGTGCGTCAGAAAGAACGGATGGATTTCACATGGCAAGAAAATTGTAAGGATTCGTCAAATCAAAAATTTATTGTTATCAACATATTCACCAATACATGCAGTTTATTTATGGAAAACAACATAATCCATATGATGTCCTTGGCTTTCAGTGCAGGCATCGAGGCTTTTTCTGAAGTTCGCCATCACTTTCACAGACATAGCTGGTGCAATTGCCACGATTTCTTCACGAATCGCCGTCTTCAGTTCGTCCAGTATATGTGATCGATGTTTACAAACTTACGGCTTCAAATGGTCCCAAAGAAAGAAGTCGCAGGGCGCGAGATCTTACCGTAGCCTCGGACAATCTCAGTGCAATAGCATGTTTGCGGGCTGATCTTTGAGGTGGCCAGAAAACCTAGTGTCTGTCTCCACATTTGCAGGTGTACACGCGCTCCGTGTTCATTCAGGTGATTTTTTCTTTAATGTTGAACCTGTGATACGAAATGAAGCCACCCACCGCAAAATTGTATTCCGAGTTGGAATCCTAGCGTGACGTCCGATGTCGAAATGAGTCCTGAGTGGCGATCACAGACTCTTCATTTTTCAAAAATATCTCTACAATGAAAGCACGTTGTACACCAGACCAACACCATGTTCTCAATTAAAACTGCATTCTCTGGCTGACCCAACAGTCGTGGTCCCCCTCACTATATCCCTCCCCTCGGTGCGTATCGATAGTTTGAAATCCATCCGTTCTTTCTGACGCACCCTTTATTTAGACAGTTTTCCTCCAGAAGTTTGTTTTATGTTCCAGATGTATCAAGTATATATTATACTTAATCACGGATTTGTTTTGTTATATATTTTGGATATCTATTTATGTATTTATTTACACTGCAAGTGGGCAAGCACCCGGTGGCAGTGGTATATACAATATTAACAATACACAATAAAATGATAACCAATACACAATAAAATTTACAATACACAATACAATTTTACAACACATATACAATTTTACACACAATACAATAATAATACATAATACAATTTAACACAATAATAATAAAACATAAAATAAAATACCTCATTTTACAATACAACCTACATAATTATCTATTAGGTCCTACATAAGTTTCAATAGTCTTTCACTTTACTCTCATCTCATTCCCTGTAGTGGCACTATGACGCATTTCACTGACACTTTAGCACACATTTCACTGACACTCTGTAACTCATTTCACTGACACTATAGAACATATTTCATTGACGCTATAAATTATCACTGATCGGAACTGTTCACTGCACTGTAAAACCATAACTTCACTGACTCACCTCGCTTCACTGATACAACAGTTCAAATAAGTCAAATAATTACACCCTTATGCATACTTATAAACAGAACTACATTTAAACTAAACATTTCTAGTCTAAGGCCCTCTTACACGCTAGTTTTAAATAATTTACAATTCAAACCTAGGAAGTAAACTCGTCAGCTTAAAAAAATTAAATGTTGAATGTCACCTTAATTTTAATTTTCACTTTATATACAACTTTTTAAATTATTCTTGAATCTCCTTAAGGAAGGACAGCCCTCAAAGACCGCTGCAGGTAGTTCTATTTAAAAATGAGAATTTACCTACATCCGTTTTCTGTTTCCTACATTTGATTTTAAAATCATGATCGTTCCTACCATAGTACGTTGGCTTTTCTAACCGAGCCGTTATGTCTACCCATGCTTTCTGACCTAGATGTGCTCTATACAATGATGTTATTCTAGTTTTCCTACGTCTGTTTTCCAAAGTTTCCCATTTAAGTACAATATATTATTTAAAATTATGTACGTTAATTATTTATGTTTCGGTCCGCAGCCATAAAAACATTGTACAGCCCTTATGCTTACCAATGTCCGCAGTACTCCGTAGAAAGACAGCGTTCGTACCTCGTCTCGCACACGGACCATTGCTGTGTCTATTTGTGGGGTCCACTGTAATGATAATGATGTTGATACCTAATAAAAGTGACAGTGGTGGTGTTGGTGGTGGCTGGAAGGAGGTGATTCGAAGTATAACATGCGGTCGTTTTCTTTGCAGAATGGGCAGCTTCACGTCGGCGCCGAAGATCCTGAACGAGGACACTCAGGACGCGGACGTCGAACTGCCGGAGCGTATGAGTCGCGACGAACTGCTCCAACACTGCCACCAGCAGCTGCTGAACTACCCTTCACTCGTCAAGCGCTGCTTCCGACGCCTCAGCCAGCAGTTCGGAGATACCGCGTCTGGCCTGCGAGTCCTGCAGTGGAACGTGCTCTCCAGGGGTACGTGCTGAGCCTGTAGTACAAGCGTGGTAACAGAATCGAGGAAAAGTTACAGAAGGCGTGACAAAGTCGAGTCTTCTCTATTTCCGAGATTCTGTTACGCACTTAACACAAGTATTGCATACTATTTTGTGCGAGATCGTGCGTATTTGCTTGTTTTCCGCACAGAACCAATACGCGGTAAGTGTGAAATACCACATTCAGTATTCCCAACGTAACACACATAACAATTTCCCTCTTCTTACCGCTTAAGCGCGACATTCATTTTACTGCTTTAGGCTTTTAACATATTACTTTTAGACACGTTTAACATAGTAATAATTATAAATTGGAAACTTACCACTGCAATTTCACCTAAATTGCAATGTTAATTATTGTTTTTAAATATTTGCAAAAATTAAGTAAAGTCTACTACTCCACGAAACTTATTGCATTCCTGATACAAGTAACATTAAGGAAGCCGTGAAAAAATCAACAAGACTCCAGATGCCGATGTTATTACTGCAATATGTTATATAAATAATATTGTTAAAATATTAAAATGAAAAATAAATCATTACATAACCTTACCGTTTGTTTTAAGTTCGCATTTATAGACTGGGGGGAAAAAAAAGACAGACGTATATCACGGCCTGCTGGAGTATAGATGTTTTTGTTTTCTAAAGTTGCCGTCATTGTTGGTAGAGCAGCTGGCTACGGACTGGAAGGTCCGGGGTTCGATCCCAGGTGGTGACAGGATTTTTTCTCGTTGCCGAACTTTCAGAACGGCCCCGAAGTTCACTCAGCCTCCTATAAAATTGAGTACCGGGTCTTTCCCGGGGGTAAAAGGCGGTCAGAGCGTGGTGCCGACCACACCACCTCATTCTAGTGCCGAGGTCATGGAAAGCATGGGGCTCTACCTCCATGCCCCCCAAGTGCCTTCATGGCATGTAACGGGGATACCTTTACCTTTTAAAGTTGCCGTCATTAAACAGAAACCAAGATGGAGATTTCATTGCAACTAATTAGAAATTCGTCTTTCAGGTATGTAATAAACTATCTTCGCACAAAATAATGTACGATACACGAGCGGTATGTTTGTTTTCATGTTCTCGGAAATTAAAAAAGCTCAACTACGTTTCGCTTTTTCAATCTTTTCCTCGAACATGAAAACGTCAACATACCGCTCTTGTAACGTATATTACTATTTTGGTCGATCTTAATAAAAAAATAAATTATTATTAATCATTAATCATATTAATTTTTAATAAATAGTTTATTTTTGGACGCTAACATTTTCGTGTCCATGTATTGTGGGTCCCTATCACCACGGCATGGCGCGTCCTCAGGTTGCGGATCGAGGAGACGGCCTCCAGATATGGAGGGTAGCTGCGAATATATTGAATAAGCAGTCGATGAGGGGTGGTCCTCCAGCTTGGGGGTTAGGCGAAGGGCTAACAACCCATCACCGTAAAAAAATAGTTTGTTACGAATCCTTCAAATAAACCTCGGAATGAGACTGATTCTCTGGCACGACCACAGCAAAGGAATAAGGTTTTGAGATTTGGTACTTGGAATGTTAAAAGTCTATAAAACAAAACGGTGTTTGAGAATAAGGTGCTTAGGAAAATATTTGGGGCTAAGAGGGATGAAGTTACAGGAGAATGGAGAAAGTTATATAATGCAGAACTGCACGCATTGTATTCTTCACCTGACATAATTAGGAACATTAAATCCAGACGTTTGAGATGGGCAGGACATGTAGCACGTATGGGCGAATCCAGAAATGCATATAGAGTGTTAGTTGGGAGGCCGGAGGGAAAAAGACCTTTAGGGAGGCCGAGACGTAGATGGGAAGATAATATTAAAATGGATTTGAGGGAGGTGGGATATGATGATAGAGACTGGATTAATCTTGCTCAGGACAGGGACCAATGGCGGGCCTATGTGAGGGCGGCAATGAACCTCCAGGTTCCTTAAAAGCCAGTAAGTAAGTAAAGTACATTTTCGCGTGTGATCGCCGTTTGTTATTTGTCGAAAGGAGGTGTCATTCATTTATTATTCGGCGGTGATTGTGAAAATGTTGTAATAAGATACAGGGTGATCCGTTGAATTTTTTAAGTTGTGTAGTAATGTATATGGTAAATTTTAAAGCAAAATTTAGTTAAATAATTCACCCATAGTGAAACAGAAAAAACATTTAACCTTGATTAACAATTTTTACAATATTTTGAATATATTTCCTCATGTTATGTCTGTGATATTCATAAATCAGTAGATCTACTTTGTAAAACACAGGCTGTAGAAAACTCTTCAAAAATTTCATGTAAACAGGTTCAGTAGTTTCAAAGAAAAATGCATCTAATTTTGAAAAATGTCAATTTACTGAAAACAGCACTTAAGAAAAAGAAAAAGAAGGGTGTATGAATTACATGCGCCGCCATATTTAAGGAGGCCATGTAAAGAGATTATCTACAGAGATACTCCCCACAATATATAGGGGAGAGTCGGGTAGTATCGGACATCGGGTAGTATCGGTCGGTGCGTTTTTTTCATCTACCACCATATGGTAGTACCTGAATGACATGGTTACGTTTCTCTATGCGACATTACTGAAACATAACCATGTCAATCAGGTACTATCATCGTGTGGTAGATGAAAGAAACTCACTGTCCGATATTACCCTATGTCCGATACTACCCGACTCTCCCCTATATAATAGTTTCAAACCGCAAGTTTTGTACTTTTTTTTAACACAAAGTAAAAAGTCTGATTTTTGACTGCTAATCACTACTCAGTCCCCTTAATCTAAAAAATATGATAATCCGTACCCTAAAATATTTTCATAAATTAAGCGCATAATACATAAAGTTCAGTAATTTCCTCCGTGGTGTTGTTTAACATGCTAGATAGTGGATCAGAAGTTCACTAATTTATGCCTGATTGTCAACGATGTGTTTCTAAGGTTCAAGGAAATTCCTTGTGATAACCATTTGCGGAAAGATAGGAATAGTACAGGTCTCGTGTTGTGGATTTAGACCATGCCAGTACGGCGCGAAACGTTCTTGTTACATAACCTACTTCTCCTCATTTTAGTTTCTAGCTCAAAGTAATGTCAAATATCTTGGAGCAACAGTAACAAATATAAATAATACTCGGGAGGAAATTAAACATGGAATAAATATGGGAAATGCCTGTTATTATTCGGTTGAGAAGCTTTTATCATCCAGTCTGCTGTCAAAAAATCTGAAAGTTAGAATTTATAAAACAGTTATATTACCGGTTGTTCTTTATGGTTGTAAAACTTGGACTCTCACTTTCAGATAGGAACATAGGTTAAGGGTATTTGAGAATAAGGTGCTTAGGAAAATATTTGGGGCTAAGAGGGATGAAGTTACAGGAGAATGGAGAAAGTTACACAACACAGAACTGCACGCATTGTATTCTTCACCTGACATAATTAGGAACATTAAATCCAGACGTTTGAGATGGGCAGGGCATGTAGCACGTATGGGCGAATCCAGAAATGTATATAGAGTGTTAGTTGGGAGGCCGGAGGGAAAAAGACCTTTAGGGATGCCGAGACGTAGGTGGAAGGATAATATTAAAATGGATTTGAGGGAGGTGGGATATGATGATAGAGAATGGATTAATCTTGCTCAAGATAGGGACCAATGGCGGGCTTATATGAGGGCAGCAATGAACCTCCGGGTCCCTTAAAAGCCAGTAAGTAAGTAAGTAAGCTCAAAGTAATGTGGTAACTATTACCTATACGAAACTTAAGTTTGTAATATAAATATTATATTCTACATTCTTGTTCATGAATCATTCCAGTTCTCTGGGCAGTGGTCTTCTGATTGTTCAATCACGTTTCCTTTGACGTCATTTGTTTTGTTTAGTTTTTTCGTCGGATGTAAATATGAAACTTTTCCTAGAACTTATTGGCCGCAGGAAATATTCCCATCATAAGACACTGAATAATCTTTCCATGATAAACTTCAGCTTTGTTTCAAATACGTACATTTGCTTCCTGTGGAATTCCACAAGTAAGTGTGTATTTTGTTACATGGCAGCAACGCGTGGGCAGTGATTGTAAAAATTAAGCACTAAAACAGACAGATCTCCATACACTGCCTATTAGTCTGAGTTAGGTTGAGTTTGCATAATTTTACGTATTAAAAAAAAAAAAAGTAGAAATCATTTGAACGAAAAGAAACAAAACATCGGGAATGTCTTTCCTGCAAATAACACATACCGTTTCCCTTATTTAGGCCTTTCAGAGATTGTGTAACTTTCATTATTGGGATTGTGCTTTCACAAATTCACAGAACGATAATTTGAAAAATATTTAAAATATAACTGTGGAGTTTTACTCTTTACTCTATGGCTATTATCACAATTAATTTGTCGGTCTATTTTTAGACACCCTGTATAGTATACTGTATATACTTGATTACAAAAAATAACCTCCGGGTTCCTTAAAAGCCGTAAGTAACTTAAGTATATAATATAAAATTGATTCTCTGTATTCTCTCAAAAGAGCAGAAATATTATACCTACACGGCCATTCAACAAACAACATTTTATTTGCAATATTCGTATACATGGCAACATTAATTACGATCATGTTTTATATATTACTTACTTACAAATGGCTTTTAAGGAACCTGTAGGTTAATTGCCGCCCTCACATAAGCCCGCCATCGGTTCCTATCCTGAGCAAGATTAATCCAGTCTCTATCATCATATCCCACCTCCCTCAAATCCATTTTAGTATTATCCTCCCATCTACATCTCGGCCTCTCCAAAGGTCTTTTTCCGTCCGGTCTCCCAACTAACACTCTATAATGCATTTATGGATTCGCCCATACGTGCTACATGCCCTGCCCATCTCTAACGTCTGGATTTAATGTTCCTAATTATGTCAGGTGAAGAATACAATGCGTGCAGTTCTGCGTTGTGTAACTTTCTCCCTTCTCCTGTAACTTCATCCCTCTTAGCCCCGGATATTTTCCTAAGCACCTTATTCTCAAACACCCTTAACCTCTGTTCCTCTCTCAAAGTGAGAGTCCACGTTTCACAGCTATACAGAACAACCGGTAATATAACTGTTTTATAAATTCTAACTTTCAGATTTTTTGGCAGCAGACTAGATGACAAAAGCTTAAGTTTATTTATACACGCTGTAACATCTGTAGTCGTATCGCGTATTTTAGGGTCTGTGAGTATATCAGTAGGCCGCTTTTTTTTTTTTTTTTTTTTCTTTATTGTTGAGTTTCTGTTCCTATTGTATGTTGTAGAATGGCTTGTGTTCATGTAACTGATTTTAGATTTTGATTAATGTTTGTGATATTGGTGATAATCATGGCATGCATGTGAATTTCCAATCCGGCATTTGCCTTTGTGACTGAGGTAAACCATGACAACCCCAGTCAGATTGGTCGACCATGGGATTTGAACCAACTCGCTTCATCATAATTTGTATTAATTTAGGCAGCTACATCTAATTTAATACAATATTATCCAAAATAAAAATAAAGTAAAATAATAATTTAAATATATATTACGCCTATCTTTTGCGAAATTGAACGTCCTTTTTCTGAAATTACTTTTACATTCTTCAGAACTTTATATTACTGTTTCAGAAACTGAAATTTATTTCTCCGAAATTGTATACACTTTTTCCGGATATAAATTGAACATTTTCCGAAATTGAGATTGGAAATATATGCCGGTAGTTGTCCTATTTTTCTTCAGTACTCTTATGAGAAAGACTTGTGTAGCGACTAAAATTACACTCGACAGAATTTCACTGCTTGAATTGTGAAGGACGTCCGCAGGACATCCGACGATAAGGCGTCCGTTGCGAAGCATCCACTCCGTTGTAGGCCTACGATAGAAACAGCGTCCTGATAGGACATCATGCCTTATAGATCACTAACATGTGTTTCCGTCCATTTGCAGTTTGCGGTGAGGCGGTTTCTAGTCCATATCACATCCGAGTGCTGCAATGGAACGTCCTCTCACAAGGTGAGTGAATGTCAGTGGCGGCTCGTTGGCTTCGTCCAGAAAAAAAAAAAAAACATAGCCAGTAGACATTGTGGATTTCGATATTATTATTATTATTATTATTATTATTATTATTATTATTATTATTATTATTATTATTATTATTACACTTCTCTTTCTCTTCGAAATCTTGAACTCTTCTATTCCTTCGTACCTGTCGTCTCGCTTCACTTACCTTTCTTCCCACCATAATCTGAACACACGCTCTCGTCATGAAACAATACTAACAATACCATCCCATCGCACCTCCTCATACTCATCTTCTTTCACAGTAGCCCTGCCAAGACTCTGGAATTCGCTACCTGCTAGCATCAGGGACTGTCGAAATAAAATTGAATTCAAACGAAAACTCACTAGGCACTTGGTCAGTAATTGATTACTTGTAAATAGTTTCTTTAATCTATCACAAAATATTTCAATATTCAGTAATTTCATCACTATACAATTTTGTTATTCTAGATTTAATTTGTAATTCAGTAAATATAAAATATTCTTTGTTTCTCTATGATAAATTATCTAGCTTTAATTATTCAGGTAATCTTTTCGTACTTTGATTTTATTGTAATTGTAAATTTAATACTAACTGTAATATTATTTGTAATTGTAATTGTAAATTTAATACTAATTGTAATTTTATTGTTGATATTGTAGTTGGAATCTCCTGGTAGAGGGGCAGAGAAGGCCTGACGGCCTTATCTCTACCAGGTTAAATAAATAAATACTACTACTACTAAATACTACTACTATTATTATTATTATTATTATTATTATTACTGTTATTATTATTGTTATTATCATTATTATTATTAGGGCTAGGATATTGATGACCTATAAATCATAAAAAAATGTCCTAAAACAATGCATTTATGACTTAAAAATCTTTCAAAAATGCCCTTAAAATGCCCTAAAAATGTATCTTACGTAATTGGCTTAGTAGGAAAAGAGTTTTGTACTAAATATTTAGACTAATAATTAAATTAAATTCTAGTACTAACATTTAAGTTTATTTAATTTTACACAATTTTTTCTTAAGTAGTACACTTAAATTAATTACCTATTTTACCTGATGATGTTTCTATGTAGTCCACCATAAGGCCACTCTCATCCGGAACTAGCAGGTATAGAGAGGTCTATATTGAAGGGGTGGTTGGACTGATTCATTACATGAGGTGTACTATGTTAAAATGACAATATTTGTGTAGAAAAACGATTAAAATGTTATACAAAATATGTAGAGAAAATATCAAAGGAAATAAACATTATTTTACATTAATGGGGATTTATGGCCAAAATTAAATGAAAATGCCTTAAAAATGACCGAATATAACAAAAATGCTCTTATGAGTTGAAATAGGCAAAAAAAAACAAAAAATGTCCTAACAAATGTGTCTTAAAACACTCAGTTTATCACATAACATATAAATTAATATTAAAGCAGCTAAATTTATGGCTTAATAGAAGAAGATGCAATTGCATCAAAATCCTAGCCGTAATTATTATTATTATTATTATTATTATTATTATTATTATTGTTATTGTTATTGTTATTGTTATTATTATTATTATCATTATTATTATTATTATTATTATCATTATCAAATACTTTTCCTGAAAAGGGATTCGCTAATAGATAAATCTGCAGTGGCTGGAAAAAATGGCATAAGTCAGTTTACGCATACATATTTTAATAATTTATTGACAACTTACGGAACATCTGCTCGCTTGGGAAAAGAGACATAAGTATTTCTCCCATTACAATAATTCGTACAGAAAAAAATCAAATCGACATAAACCAATGTGAAGACAGTTTTTTTCCTTCTCCTGTAAAATTAACATTTTTTACGTGTGCCACTTTGCCGCACAGTACAGAAATATACCATTCACAGAAGAACATTTGAATAATAGATCCTACATAGGTGTTATATGGGTAATTTTATTATGAATAGTAAACGAATGCAAGAAAGATAAAAAATATACTGCAATGTCTGATCTTAGGTGATTTCTTAACGATGCAACCGAACCTTTCAATGCAAGTAAACAAACATTGATAAAATTATACACTACGGCAAATCAAAAGCCTTACAAAAATCTACAAACTCTTTCCTCCGACTATTAAGAGTGTTATTTCTGTCTCTTGATATTTCTCTTGATAATACTGAATTCACTTTTATTTATTTTTACTTAGTTAGTTATTTATTTACTGATTTCGTTACTTATTTGGTTATTTATTTTATTTACTTATTTATTTTATTAATTATATTAATTTATTTTATTTATTAATTTATTTTATTTAGAATAATTTCGAGGGAAAAATTGTTCCGGGGCCGGGTATCGAACCCGGGACCTTTGGTTAAACGTACCAACGCTCTCCCAACTGAGCTACCCGGGAACTCTACCCGACACCGATCCAATTTTTTCCCCTCTATATCCACAGACCTCAAAGTGGGCTGACAACCGTCAAGCAACCAACATTTGAGTGCACACTAACTCTGTGTGACTTTAAATTGTGGTTTTCTGTTACGTACAGTGACGTATTATGCAAATTAAGCTTTCAGGAATAACTCCCTGCAAAGTTAATTTGAATAATTTCGAGGGAAAAATTGTTCCGGGGCCGGGTATCGAACCCGGGACCTTTGGTTAAACGTACCAACGCTCTCCCAACTGAGCTACCCGGGAACTTTATTTTATTTTGTTTACGTATTTTATTAATTTGTTTTACTTTATTTATATATTTAATTTAATGTATTTATTTTATTTCATTTATTCATTCATGTATTTATTAATTTTAATGCCATTCTGACTTTAATGCATCCCTGACACAATCCTAACGAATCCTATGTTTTCCAGCTCTCGGACAGATGAACGATAACTTCGTGTGTTGTCCCGACGAAGCCCTGGAATGGAGGTCAAGGAGGTACCACATGGTGGAGGAACTGGTTGGCTACTGCCCGGACATCCTGTGCCTCCAGGTAATTCAAATCTACTTAACACAACTAAAGGCTGGTTCACAATAAACCGAAAACGAGAATCGGAACAAAACTGTAAAATTGTTAAAATGTGTACATTTAATGTGAGCATTCACAATTAACGGAAAGCTTGCCGAAGCCCGGGATCGGGAACGGAGATTTGGCCAAGTTTCAACTTTGGCGTTCACGTTTCCGATCACAGCCCACTAGATTCATTCTATTGCCATCTAAAAGCTATTTTGTCGTCATATATTTTGTAGCAAGAAGACCGTGACATAACCTATGCATTATTTTGTTCTGTGCTGTGCATCATGGAGCAAGTTTTATTTGATGAGATTCTAATATTGAGTGTTGAGGAAAATCCTCACGTTTACGATAAGCGGCGCGCCACGTATAAAGATGAGAAAATGAAGGAGAATACGTGGCTTTCAATAGCTGCATCTTTGAACACCGATCGGAAGCGAATCGTATTTTATTACTGTATTGGTTGTATTACACACTACATATTCATGCTTCAATTCAATAACTACTGTTGTGTTCATTTTTGTTCTATTACAAATGTTTCTTCTCTAATTATTTTACGTTATGGTAGACTTAAAATAGGTTGTGATAATAAAGATGCATGGACATATTTATAGTACCGTACCTAATGAAATGTTTCAGTTGAAATTTCGAAGTTGGTTAACCTGTGTTTATGTTGGCTGCCTTGTACTCATGAGAGAACGCCATTGGTCAATTATACACAAATAACATCAGAATGCGTAATATCGACTTTACATATCGTTATTGACATACATATCGACATGCATAGTCGTCTACGTTCTCGGTTTATAGTGAATCAAAAATTTTCATATTCACGTCCTCTGCTTCTCGTTTTCATTCTGGTTCTCGTTCCCGGTTTATTGTGAACCAGCCTTAACAAGTAGAAATTATATTTGTGTACTGTATAGATTTATTGACTGTCAGAGTTTGTGGCACGTTTGGACTCGCTACATAATGAAAACCATAGCTGTGAAAATTGGATGCTTATTGTGGATTTTGAAAACTGGAAATGAATTTCATTTGCAATTGACGTCTGCAACTATCGAAGGTGACTTATGTACACCATATATTTTAATTAGTTTATTTTACGAAGCTTTATCAATTACTATGGTTATCTAGCGTTTGAATGAGATGAAGGTGATAGTGAATCCAGGGTTCAGCTCCGAAAGTTACCCAGCTTTTGCTCTTAATGTGTTAAGGGAAAATCCCGGAAAAAAGGTCAACCAGGATTTGAATCCGGGCCCGCTCGTTCCACGGTCATGCATGCTAACCGCTACAGCATAATATTAAAAGTACAGTAAGATAAATGTGATTTTGTTACGCGGTGCCGCTGAATTCACACGGTTTTATTTATTTTTATATGCATTTATTCATACACGCTTATTAGGGAGTGTAGGATCTTTGGGTATTGCTTTTGTATCTAAGGAGAAACATGAAAAATCCCAGTCAGATTGGCCGGCCACGAAGTGTGAACCCGGGACATTCCGAATACAAGTTTCAAACTATATCGTCTTAACCATCTTGCTCGGTTACGGTTTTTTTTTTTTTTGTGATTTAAATCCAGCTTTAAAATAAATGTTTAAACGAAACGCAACAATGAGCAAGTGGACAGCTTCAAATACTTGGGGTGTACTATAAGCAGTAACATGGGCTGCTGCCAGGAAGTCAAGAGGAGGATAGCAATGACCAAGGAAGCTTTTAATAGAAAAGGAGCACCTTCTGCAGACCTCTGGAGAAAGAACTAAGGAAGAGACTAGTGAAGTGCTTAGTGTGGAGTGTAGCACTGCATGGGGCAGAAATAAGGACATTACAACGAAGTGAAGAGAAGCGAATAGAAGCATTTGTAATGTGGACATGGAGAAGGATGGAGCACATGTGAAATGGACAGACAGAATAAGAAATGAAGCTGTGTTGGAAAGAGTGGGTAAAGAAAGAATGATGCTGAAACTGATCAGGAAGAGAAATTGGCTGGGTCACTGGCTGAGAAGAAACTGCCTACTGAAGGATGCACCGGGAGGAATGGTGAACGGGAGAAGAGTTCTGGGCAGAAGAAGATATCAGATGATAGACGACATTAAGATATATGGATCCTATGAGGAGACAAAGAGGAAGGCAGAAAATAGGACATATTGGAGAAAGCTGGGTTTGCAGTGAAAGACCTGTGCTTTGGCTGAACACTAAATGAATGAGTTATTGTTGTTATTATTATTATTATTATTATTATTATTATTATTATTATTATTATTATTATTATTATTATTATTATTATTATTATTAACTAAAAAAAACTAACTTACTGGCTTTTAAGGAACCTGGAGGCTCATTGCCGCCCTCACATAAGCCCGCCATTGGTCCCTATCCTGAGCAAGATTAATCCAGTCTCTATCATCATATCCCACCTCCCTCAAATCCATTTTTATATTATCCTCCCATCTACGTCTCGGCCTCCCTAAAGGTCTTTTTCCCTCCGGCCTCCCAACTATCACTCTATATGCATTTCTGGATTCGCCCATACGTGCTACATGCCCTGCCCATCTCAAACGTCTGGATTTAATGTTCCTAATTATGTCAGGTGAAGAATACAATGCGTGCAGTTCTGCGTTGTGTAACTTTCTCCATTCTCCTGTAACTTCATCCCTCTTAGCCCCATATATTTTCCTAAGCACCTTATTCTCAAACACCCTTAACCTATGTTCCTCTCTCAAAGTGAGAGTCCAAGTTTCACAACCATAAAGAACAACCGGTAATATAACTGTTTTATAATTCTAACTTCCAGATTTTATTATAATTTTTGTTATTATTATTATTATTATTATTATTATTAATATTATTTATCATCATTATTATTACTAGTATTACTATTACTAGACGTAGATGGGAGGATAATATTGAAATGGATTTGAGGGAGGTGGAATATGATTGTAGAGACTGGATTAATCTGGTACAGGATATGGACTGATGGCGGACTTATGTGAGTGCGGCAATGAACCTGCGAGTTCCTTAAAAGCCATTTGTTGTTATTACTATAACTACTATTACTATTATTACCATTTTATTATTATTATTATTATTATTATTATTATTATTATTATTATTATTATTATTATTATTGCTACGCGTTGAACTATTTCATCAAAAATACCGGTTTGAAAAAATTTGTTCCTGATTTATTTTTAAGTTTTGAATAAATTCTACCAAATGAAGGAAAAGAAACAAACTTCTGCACCTACCGAAGATACGTGTCCTGTTATAGGCTGAAACATGTTGTTGTTCGTTATGGGAAGAAAATTTCTTTCACGCTTTAGTGCAGGTTAGAAGTAATGCTGTGAAACGTGACTTTTCTGCGACTTAAAACTGTTACGTAATGAACAAACAGGTCAGACCTGCTTTGTCGATGGTGTCTCCACTACTAGTGATGACAATTATGCATGTGGTATAGTGTGATGAGCATTTTAACTAATGGTATTTGCTTTCATATGCGTGTTGAAAAATGTTACCTTTAATAGAGGATTTATGTGCTGTGATTTAAATAAAATTAACATTTTAATTAGGTAACAAATCCTATTGAAATACAATTTATCTAGATAATTAAACCAGATTTATTACAAATATTGAATTTCATTAAATCTACGTTATCATAATGCCCGTGATGTGTAGCTTCAGTCCTTCAATTTAGTCAAAAATTAAACAAAATTGCATTCTTTCATAGTTTACTGCCCAAGTACAGGTGCTTCGCTGCAAACCCAACAACCTCCAGTCTTTTCTATTCTCCGCCTTCCTCTTTGTCTCCGCATATGATCCATATATCTTCTTCTACCCCGAACTCTTCTCCCGTTCACCATTCCTTCCAGTGCATCTTTAAGTAGGCAGTTTCTTCTCAGCCAGTGACCCAGCCAATTTCTCTTCCTGATCAGTTTCAGCATCATTCTTTCTTCACCTACTTTTTCCAGCACGGCTTCGTTTCTTATTCTGTCTGTCCAATCCACACGTTCCATTCTTCTCCATATCCACATTTCAAATGCTTCTATTCGCTTCTCTTTACTTCGTCGTAATGTCCATGTTTCTGCCCCATGCAATGCTACATTCCACACAAAGCACCTCACTAGTCTCTTCCTTAGATATTTTTCCAGATGTTCGTAGAAGTTAGTAATTTATGTATTAAAAGTTTTCTTTGCCACTAATATCTTACAAATAGATGAAAAATGTTACTTCTGAATAATTTCAAGGGAAAAATTGTTCCGGGGCCTGGTATCGATCCCGCGACCTCTGGTTGAACGTACCAGCGCTCTGCTACCCGGGAACTCCACCCAACACCGTCTCAACTTTTCCCTTTACATCCACATAACTCGCGTGGGCTGACGAAACGCCAGAGACCCACATCGAGTGCACACATTATCTGTGTGACTTGGAATTGTGGTTTTCTGTTAACGTACACAGTGACGTATATATTATGCAAATCTAGTCTTTCAGGTAAAGTTTCCTGTAAAGCATATTTGAATAATTTCAAGGGAAAAATTGTTCAAATCTGCTTTACAGGAAGCTTTACCTAAAAGACTAGATTTGCATAATGTTACTTCTGTTATTGAAAGTAACACGTTGGGTCAAAGGTACTACCCATTGTAGTTCATTGTTCTTCCAATTGTTTCGCTTCTTTTTTTATATTTCGCTGAAGACAATTGAGAATACTGAATACGACAAAGGCAAGGAAAATGGAAGAAACACATTTCGCATTTTGTATTCAATTTATTTCACATTTTATCGCGGAATAAAAGCTACAGCAATATACTTAACATGCTTTTAAACATCAAATCTATATCTTTGTATTTATCGTGGTTGCGAAAATCTATCACCTCTAATAACTATGCATGTTTATTCATGCTATAATTATGTTACAACTAATAATGTGATAGGCTAAGACCATTCTTGAATTGTTGTGAATCTGTTTTGTTTCTTGCTTTGTACGTTACATTAATGAAATAAATATTTTGATTTTATATTTTACATTTATACTTACTTTCGTGAATTTGCAGTGTCAGATTTGCGCCGTAATTTGATAAGATGATCCAGAAAAATCACAGTCAATCATTGTGGGCCATTCACGTCTGTTAAGCACTATTACCATACCAATTTTGTCCCCGATTAAAATATACGGCACCGAAATTCCGTTCAGTGAATCAGTAAAAATCTAGGTATTTATATGGACTATTACACTCTTACTACGTCATACTACTTTTGACCAATAAAACGGTACGAAAGGACGCATTTCAACCAATCATGGCTGCTTATCGCACAATTTTATCGCGTCCCTAGCATTTGTTTAATTTTATCGCGTCCCTAGCATTTGTTTCTTTGTTTGCCAACATTTGAAACTGCGCTGGTCTGGACGTCAAAAAAATATATAAAATTACAAACCACTCCAGTCGATGCACAGCAGTTTCAAATATGACTCGCATTGGCATTCAAGAACAAGAATTAATAAAAATCACTGATCATACCTATGCATCTTCTGAAATCCGATTTACAAATAAATGAAGAGCACCATTCGGAAATCCTGAAGAAGTTGAATACACCATGTAGGCCTAAATCAACGAGTTCCACTTCTATTACGCACACGTCCGATATAACATCAATTGAACCACCAACCACATTCAAATTTGAAAATTGTACATTCATTAATTATTCCTTTTAAAATTATTCATGTTTATTTTTTATGTCATCGTCGTTAATTAAAACTTTTCTAACACTTGTGTATATTAGTTAGGTTATGTTATAGCTTCTGCTCTGAGAGGATAAAAAGAACTTCTGCTATATGATATTATAGATAGTCACGTATCAGAGATTGTTTAATATTAAGATTTATTGAATAGTAATCATTACAGTGTCTGTATAAAGACACTACTGCCATCTAGCATGCATCTAGCGTAATATTTGTAATGTTGAGATGGTACAATAATACATTTGAAGACAGTTGTATTTTCGTAAGTCAATTAATATTTTATTGTATTGGAGTACTTCGTTACTTCTAATCTTTATATACTTTCTTGTAATCGTGTAATAGTCAATTAAATCCCACTGGAGTTTTGATTTTCTCTAGATAAATCAAAACGTCTAGTGAGATTACTGTTGATAAAAGTTTAAATTGGAACATTCAAGTTGCAGAAACCTGCAAAAAAGTATTCTCATTAATCCACTCGTTTAGACGATTGAAGAATTTTCTACCCTTTTCCATGAAAAAAATGTTAGTGCAAACACTCGTGATGCCCCACTTCGATTACTGTGATATTCTGCTTACTGACCTAAGCGTTACTTCGGCGCAGAGACTACAACGTGTTCATAATATGTGCGTCCGTTTCGTCTGCAATATTCGCCGGGCTGATCACGGAACACCATCCCTCGAAATGTTGTCCTTGCTCCGTCTAGAAGATCGTAGGAAAATCCACTGTCTTTCCCTTCTCTTTCACATGTTGCATTTCTCCACTCCTGTCTATCTTGCGTCTCGTTTTCAAAATTTATCCACCCATCATAACCTAGACACACGATCACAACACTCCTCAATATTATCCATTCCCTCCCACCGAACATCCTCATATTCATCTTCTTTCACTGTGGCTGTTCCTCGGCTTTGGAATTCCCTACCGAGTAATGTCAGGGATGTCAGACATCAAACCAATTTAAGAATAGGCTAACGAGATATTTTTCTAACAATTCTTGTTAACAATAATAGCTGTTTCAGGTTTCTCAATGTTTAATGGTTATACAGGGACATCATTTTATTTTTACTAACATTTTTAATATTAACTTGTCTATACCTCTGGATCAACGCCGTTTGCTATCCCCTTCCACGACTGGAGTTCGATGATACTGACGTAATATACAAACAAATTACTTTACTAGGTATAGGAGGGAAGAAAAGTAGTTCATCCATTTATGTAAACTAGGAAATATAGCGCTTTTGAGTTTAATCAATTTCATTAGGTTTTTGTTTAATCAAAATACAGTACAGTATTAACAATGAGTGTTTTTACTCACGAAGTGAGCTATCCATGTGGACGTATTCATTATGCAGTGTATATTATACTGTCTACAGCACATTAGCGTACAATATAGAGAATGAAGTTAAATTGAAAAATAATCATAATATGGATATTAAACACATTTCGATACAGGCTTCAGTTCTAACGTGCATATTATCGCACTAATTATAACATATTGTACTTAATTCCAATTACCAGTTCCTCGTACTAGTAACTCATGTTGAAATAATTCTGTACCTACTCTATAAAAGAGTACCTTACGTACTGTAAATTCAATCTTCACTTCTGCCCGAAAAGATAAAATTACTCAGACATACTATCTACTGTCCGTCCAAGTGGTTATGTCGTAGAAAGGAGGGAAATCACGTGACAGTTAATTACTTAACGAGGCCCTTTTATTTAAGTTATTTTAAACAGTTGTATAATATTACGTAGACGTCCAATTCCTAACAGAAATTAATGTTCTCAGAAAAGAGCTAAGACAGCCCAGCCACTAGCTGGCGAATAAAAGCTGGTGGGGGAAACCGGGATACGATATAGGCAAATGGACGACAGTACCTGTGCGAAAATGATTCAATATTGAAAGCTCTTTCGTCACTGGAAAATGCGAACATATTTTTGGAACGTACTGTGGCTACTATGACTGTATATGCGGTCTTGGATCTGTGTGGAAGACGGTTGAAGCGGTGGGAGTGAAGTACATTCAAACACTCAGGTACAATAAAAATTGAAGTAAAAATAAAATGATGTCCCTGTATATATCACAGATAAATATCTAAATTATCTCATTATTATTACTATTATTATTATTATTATTATTATTATTATTATTATTATTATTATTATTATTATTTCTTACCAATGTTTATTATTGTCACACTAACATTAGCTATCCAACTTTCATTATTTACTTTCACATTGTTTTATGGTCTAGATATTAATGTAATAACTATGTAAGCAATTGTATTCTATTAGAATTAGAGTCTGGCTGGGTGGAAGACAAGGCCTACTGGCCTTAGCTCTGCCAGATTAAATAAATAAATTATTATATGCTCTTTAATGTCTCTCAGAGAGAAAGGTTTTCCAGTTGCAGTCTTTTTTTTTCATGAATATCTTTATACAGATTCAAGTTTTCATAGAGATTAGTTACAATTACTTCAAGCATTAATATTAAGTCATCGTTAATGTTGAAACATAACCTTTCCAGCGCCATTCTGCTCACGATAAACGAATGGGATTGTCGTGGCACCGTTTCACGATTTCTGGTAACGATAATGTGACACATGCGTAGAACGTCGATCATGTGACTTAACAGTTTTACCGTAGATGGAAACCAGTGTGACAAAAACCTTCTAATGTTAATATTTTATGCATACACACATACTGTAGTGATGAAAATAAAGAATTTATTGCCTTGTTTATATGCTTAACTATTTTTATTCTGTTTTCAGGAAGTGGACCACTTCAACTTCCTGAAAAAGGTCCTTGGTAGCCAGGGCTACAGCGGCATGTTCTTCCCGAAACCGGACTCCCCCTGCCTGTACATAAAAGGCAACAATGGCCCCGACGGTTGTGCCATATTCTTCCGCGATGACAAATTCGAGCTTCTGAAAGCTGAGACGAGAATCCTAGAGGTGTGGAGAGTGCAAAGCAACCAGGTGAGTAACTCGGGGGGAACAAAAAGTATTCACTGATTACATCAAATCTACATTCATAGTGTTCTGCCCAAGGGCAGGTCTTTCACTACAAACCCAGCATTCTTCAATCTTTCCTATTTTCTGCCTTCCTCTTCGTTTCCTCGTATGATCCATATATCTTAATGTCGCCTACCATCTGATATCTTCTTCTCCCCCGAACTCTTCTCCCGTTCACCATTCCTTCCAGTGCATCCTGCAGTAGGCAGTTTCTTCTCAACCAGTGACCCAGCCAATTTCTTTTCTCTTCCTGATCAGTTTCAGCATCATTCTTTCTTCACCAACTATTTTCAACACAGCTGTCTGTCCACTTCACACGTTCCATTCTTCTCCATATCCACATTTCAAGTGCAAACCCAGCCACTCCACACAAAGCACTTTACTCAAATAGCAGCCATTTGGTCTCAACAATGAACAAATTTGTTTATATGCGGTATTATGAGACAGTGTTACCAACTAAGAAAACGATGTTGCCACAGCTAAACTTTTTGAGTTTCTCTTTCAATTGGTGCTATTTTTCATGCACCTCAGATTCATAAAACGTAAATTACATGTGTTCGAAACCGGAAAGGTCTCTTTTAGGAGTCCTGTTTAAAAGATCTGAAAATTACACTCACAGCTCAGACTCTTGTGGAATCTTACATAAGACAGGGGTTCAATTTTGGGCAGATTTTACGTGACTTTCGGTGGAAAAAAGTGGTCTCTGAATACTTTCATCACTAAAACAGTTCGTGTTGAAAAAAAAAAAAAGCGCGTATGTTGTTATGAAAAATTCTGTGGATAGAGTGAAGATCAACATTGGGGAAAACCAGACATTGATATTTGCGTCTTCAACATTGAGGAGAGAATGGTTAATTATGGTGAAAACCCAGTATTATTTCTTTGATACTATTGGATATATGAAAAATCAATTACATAAAATTTATGGCGTATTTATGGCGTCATCAGCTGCTGTGATGCTATTTTTAAAACTCTGGTGTACAGGGTTTTTAAATGACAGTTTAACTTTGATTGCAGTTTTAATTTTCTTCTGTTGTTTCTCTTTCAAATACTCCTCGATATGTGAAAAATATTTTATATAATTTTGTTTGTACCATCTGCAGCCTCAACTTGATATGCAAAACATAGCTTAAAATATTTTTATGATTTCAGGCGAATTGAATGTGCGGATTGGTTTGTGTGTTGCAGGTTGCAGTAATAATGCTTCTAAGGGTCCGCGAGACAGGTCAGGAGATCTGTGTGGCCACAACTCATCTTAAGGCCCGAAACGGCGCCTTATTATCAACCCTGAGGAACGAGCAAGGCAAGGATCTCCTCGACTTTGTGATGTCACACTGTGGGGGCCGCCCCGTTATAATCTGCGGAGACTTCAATGCCGAACCGACAGAGCCTGTGTACCTGACTATTCTCAGCAACCGAGTCCTGCGACTCGCCAGCGCGTATGCCGCCTCGGGGAGCGCTAGCAGTCACTGTGACGTCACTGAGAGTGCGATGCGGGAGCCCCCTTACACCACCTGGAAGATAAGGGAGGAAGGGGAAGTGTGTCACACGATAGACTATGTGTTCTACTCGCAAGACACTTTCACAGTGGAGGCAGTTCTGGACTTCCCGTCGGGAGAGGAGATAGGGGAGGGTCGCGTGCCCTCGTTTAACTACCCCTCCGACCATTTCTCCTTGGTGTGTGACTTTCGGTTCAAGAACACAAGTGCGATGGAGTCCTGAAGGTGGACTTGAGCTTGTGTGCGGAATCTCTGCGAACGAGATGGTTGTGTCTTGAGTGATAACTATATTGTATTGTGAAGAGTGTTATTTTGTTTGTATATATTTATATATTTCACCAATAAATCTCAACAAAGACTGTTGTCCATATGTTGGCACAGTAAAAAAAAAATATGGCTTTAATAGTACATTATGCAACGAGCCTATAATGAATGTAATTAAGAAGTGAGTATGGATATTTATGAAACGAGCGCAAGCGAGTTTCATAATTTTCATACGAGCTTCTTAATTACCATTATAGGCGAGTTTCATACGACTTTTTATGCTCGACCATATTTCTAACTTGATATTATTAATTTTTAGCAATGTCCCGTATGTTGTGAGATGTGCGCAGACGCGAAAGTATTGATTTTTTTCCGAGGAACAGATGTCCACATTGACCTTGCTAGGCCATAAGAACCTACAGAGATAACATTGAAATTAAATTAGACATTGAAAAACGAGATGATAAATTGAATTTATTTGAATATTATTTACAATTAACGCTAATTATTATAGTAACAGAACATAACCTTCTGCGACAGTATTGGATTTCCAGCCTCCGTGACTTTTCGCTAATTCTCTTTCGATTGCATATCCGAGAATAATCGATACTTGCGGTTTTATAACGGTAGAAAGCTGACCTGTCATTGGCTGAACAGTTGTAACCTGAGTCTTATTGGCTGAAAGACCTGACCTTTAATGTGTAGGTGTACTTTAATGACATGCATTAAAGGGCTGCTACCAGGTGTATAATTACTACATTTCGGCATGGTCGAGCATAATAGTACATTATGCAATGAGCCTATAATGGTAGTAATCAAGACGCGAGTATGTTTATGAAACGAGCTCTAGCGAGTTTCATAATTTTCATACGAGCGTCTTAATTACCATTACAGTAAAGTTTCATACGACTTTTTATGCTCGACCATATTTCTAACCTGAAATTATTCATAAGTATTTATGTTATTCTTATCTGACTGGGGAGCGCAACTGACCTTGTGCAATAGCTCGTAAATTGTGAGATGTGCGCAGACGCGAAAGTATTGATTTTTTCCGAGGAACAAATGTCCACATTGACCTTGATATAGGGGAGAGTCGGGTAGTATCAGACATCGGGTAATATCGGACAGTGAGTTTCTTTCATCTACCACACGATGATAGTACCTGATTGACATGGCTACGTTTCTGTGATTTCGCATAGAGAAACGTAACCATGTCATTCAGGTACTACCATAAGGTGGTAGATGAAAGAAACGCACTGTCCGATACTACCCGACTCTCCCCTAATCTAGAGAGTAAAATGAACATTAACCTTGATATAACCTTGAAATTGAATTAGACATTGAAAAACGAGTTGAGAAATTGAATTTATTTGAATATTGTTTACAATTAACGCTAATTATTATAGTAACAGAACATAACCTTCTGCGACAGTATTGGATTTCCAGCCTCCGTGACGTTTCGCTAATTGTCTTTCGATTGCATATCCGAGAATAATCGATACTTGCGCTTTCATATTGCTACAATGGTGCTTTCTGATTAGTGGAACATCTGAACTTTAATGAATAGGTGTAGTTTAATGAGGTCCATTAAGGGGCTGCTACCAGGTGTATAATTACTACATTTCGGCATGGTCGAGCATAAACTTATAACAAATTCAGATCATTAGCAGTCCTTGCCAGTTATTGTAAATCAGGAGTATTATCAGAACTATTCTCCGCAGAATATCTTCTGCATATGATCTTCAGCAGCTTTAATATTGTGTGAATTGTTTCTTGTAATACGATATCACCGTCTCCACTGGCGCGGACCGTAGAGAAAACACATTTCGGTGGGCCTATATCAATAATAATTATTTTTAAAGACTTCCAACATATGATTTCATTTGTTCTCGTTGCTTAGAAACAGCTCAATCAACCACAGGAAGTTAATGCTGATAAGTCTGAGATCTATAATAACACTGCGTAACAAATTTTAACTTTTTTTTTTGCGTTGGATGGATCTCTAAAGCCTAATAATGGGACATCAGGAGTAGGGTATTATATTCCAAAATATCAAGAAAGTTATTTCATACCGTGTTCATCCTCCTCCAGTCTTGACACTGAATTGCTAGCTATTGATGCTGCTCTTCAGTGTGTTACTCAAATTTCTGAAAAATCTATTTGCATACTTACCGACTCCAAGGGGCTATTCATTCATTTTCATTCATTCATTCCTTTATTTTATTCCATAGATCTTACATGAGCAATGAAGCTTTAAGATGTGGAACATGTCAACATTTTACAATATTACAATTACAATTTTTACAAATTTTTATAGTTTTACAATTTAGTAATTTTCTACAATTTTTACAATTTTGTACAATTTTTTTTACATTTTTTTACATTTTGGCGAGATGTAGTGAGATGAGATGAGGTCCGAGGATTCGCCAAAATATTACCCGGCATTTGCCTTTTCGGTGGGAGAAACCTCGGAAAAACCCAACCAGGTAATCAAATCAAAGGGGGTAATCAAATCAAAGGGGTTGATGCCAAGGACTCGCCATAGACCATCCGGCTTCAGTCCCATGGCTGGGGAAAACCTCAATATAATATAATCAAATATGTGCCAAACCTATATGCACATAGAATTATTCCAATTCAGAAACAACTAAGTAAACTAAAAGAACTCCAAAAGGAAATAACATTTCAGTGGATACCTAGTCATTGTGGTATACCTGGAAACGAGAAAGTCGATAATATTGCAAAACAGGCAACATATTTGGAACCAAGACCTCTTCAAGTGATATCTCTATCCAGTGCTTTTTGCTTCAGTAAAGTCTCATTTTACAAACCTATGGATCAACAATTCGCTCTCTTCTGACAAAGGAAAGATTTTACAGTCTGTACAAAAGAAACCAAATGACCTGGAAATGTACAAAAACTTGGCCAGACATGTTGAAACATTTTTAACAAGAGCCAGAACAGGTCACATTGTCACTCAATTGTACCTACACCGATTTCACATTTCTGATAATCCTACTTGTCTGTGGTGTAATAATCATGATGAAGATCTGGAACACATTCTTCTATACTGTCCATCCGTAAACCACAAAAGAAGTAAATTAAAATCATCAGTACAGTTGCAGAAGACACAGCCCTGCAGTATATATTGACTACACCCCAACTCTGGCTGCTAGCAACAGGCATCTACAATGAACTTACTTCGTTACTTACAAATGGCTTTTAAGGAACCCGAAGGTTCATTGCCGCCCTCACATAAGCCCGCCATTGGTCCCTATCCTGTGCAAGATTAATCCAGTCTCTATCATCATACCCCACCTCCCTCAAATCCATTTTAATATTATCCTCCCATCTACGTCTCGGCCTCCCTAAAGGTCTTTTTCCCTCCGGTCTCCCAACTAACACTCTATATGCATTTCTGGATTCGCCCATACGTGCTACATGCTCTGCCCATCTCAAACGTCTGGATTTAATGTTCCTAATTATGTCTCAGGTGAAGAATACAATGTGTGCAGTTCTGTGTTGTGTAACTTTCTCCATTCTCCTGTAACTTCATCCCGCTTAGCCCCAAATATTTTCCTAAGCACCTTATTCTCAAACACCCTTAATCTATGTTCCTCTCTCAGAGTGAGAGTCTCTGTAATGAACACCGATCAAAATACCCCTCATTTCTCGTGAAAAACAGGAACTGAATAGACTACAGTGGACTTTATGTTGTCGGCAAACAGCTGGATACATTAAGAAGATTTATTAATTTTTGCGCTGGACATGTGACACATGTTTTCTGTATAATTAAATGCGACAGGCTCATGTCAGTAGATTTACTGGCATGTAAAAGAACTCCTGCGGGACAAAATTCCGGCACATCCGGCGATGCTGATATAACCTCTGGAGTTGCGAGCGTCGTTAAATAAAACATAACATTACGAATATGACAATATAACACAGTTGTTGGTTACGGTTTTTGAGAAATTTTCGAATTTACATCTATTCAAAATACTGCTTTATATAATGACAATAAGGTTAAATACTCACTGTTCAGAAGATGACAGCTTTTCTGCATTTTGTTGTATACTGGGCATTGGGTACGTCACGAGATAAAGTCCAACAATAGTCTGCTAGCATACTGGTAGTCCACTGTCGTTTGGTATCTTTCTTCCAAATTTGAAATTTCTTGATGAAAGCACTCACCATGCTCATCACTGGAATCTCCACAATTCTCAGGGAAAAGGTCGAGATGAGAGTGAAGGAAGCGAATTTTCAGGCACATCTTACAACCCATAGTTTCAAAGTCATCAGTAAATTTTGCACTAGTTCTTCATAGTTCTAACTTCTAAGGTTACCCAGAAAATGTAATACAACCTCCCTGAATGTAATCTAGGTGGCTCTCTTCTTTCCAACAAAGATTCGAAGTGGTTGTCCTTCATTTTTTCTCTAATTTTTGTGTTTAATTTAAAACTCCCTCTTTTATTTTTGAGTCACTAATAGCAAGAACTTTTTCCTGGCTAGGCCTATGTTCAAATGCTATACAATTTCTTCCAAATTTGAAATTTCTTGATGAAAACAATCACCATGCCCATCACTGAAATCGCCACAATTCTCGGGGAATAGGTCAAGATGGGAGTGAAGGAAGTGAATTTTCAGGCACATGTTACAACCCCTAGTTTCGTACGCCAACAGTAAATTTTGCACTATTTCTTTATAGTTCTAACTTCTACGGTTACCCAGAAAATTTAATACAACCTTCCTGAATGTAATCTAGGTGGCTCTCTTCTTTCCAACAAAGATTCGAAGTGGTTGCCCTTCATTATTTCTCTAATTTTTGTGTTCAATTGAAAACTCCCTCTTTTATTTTTGAGTCATTAATAGCAGGAACTTTTTCCTGGATAGACTTATTTTTGTATGTATGTATTTATTCACACTGCAATGGGTATATACCCGGTGGCAGTGGTAACTAATTACACTCAATAATGACAATAATAAACTTATTAATTAAAAATACAATTAAAATAATACTAATAATTAATACAATAATTTATAATAATAATAATAATAATAATAATAATAATAATAATAATAATAACAGGGAATATTCTAAATTAAATGAAGCACGATCACTTAAAATAACATTTAAAATAAATCCAATTTGTATCTTAACACTAAGTTCGAACTAAAACCCACGAGTATGATATGTTCATATCTGCACAAGTACCTTTCAACACTACACTCATTTCGCTGACAACTCACTCACTGCACTGGAACTACGACACATTTCACTGATACTATCCTGATTTCACTAACACTTCAAAAACATTTCACTGTTCAAATACTTTGCACTGCCACTATAAACTATAAAGCTTCACTGACAGGAACACGTTTCACTTACACAACACACTTCACTGACACAACACACTTCTTCACTGATACAACACTTCAATAACAAAATATCGTTTACACCCTTTAAATACTGTGTATAACTACCGTCCATTAGTGAAGTCCTTAAATGCTTCAGTTTTATGATTCATCTCTTTAACAAAATTCTTCATTAACCCTAACTTAATGTGTAAAGGGGGTAAAATTACTTTACTTTGAGGTACAAGGGGTTGATGTAAACTATTTTTTTTCCCCGGCTTTAGTGATTGTCGTGTTTGTCATATTTTTATTTTATAATGCTTATCTCGAGTACCACTGTCCCATTCGCACAGAAAGCAGCAAAATTTTGTGTAGTGGCCCAATTGCATTCCAAGAAGCGATGCTACAACCTTCAAATCAGCATATATATAAACCATTCGTACTTTGAATATTATCATTAAAGCACACATTAAAAAAATACACGTCTTGCACATAATACTAACACCACGGAAATCTCCTGGTAAACTGTTTCTTCCCCTCCAAAATTGGAACCAAAAAGGGCAATAAAATAATTTCCGCTTCTAGAATTGCTTCTCATATTTCGATTATTATTATTAGGATACAATAACATTTTATAAACATTTTAAATAAATTACCCTTGTACCAAAAATGTGTGCTCCCCGGACCAAAATAATAGTATTTTAGTTATTTAAATACAATATTGTAAATTAAGAACATGTTAAACGAATTATTATTCAGCCAAAAGGGATGTTCTCTCAATCAAATGGTCGTATTTTGTATTTTATGAGATGGTTATAACTGAGTTACATAATTTTTTTATTGTTTTTATTGATAACATGATTGACCGAATATAATATAAGAACTCACGCTATAATTTTATTCAAAAGTAAGTTCCCAATTTTAAATGGCCATAACTTCAGCAATTTTTTAGATTCTGTGAAAATAAAAGCCCCAATTTGTTCGTGAAGAAATGTGAGTTTATTGGAACAAGAACAAATAAGAAACAAAAACAAAACAAAAAAGTTAAATATGACAATCACCGTGTTCAATAAGAAATAGTCGTTCTTCACCATTTTACGAAATGGTTTTCCATCTCTCTATCCAAGTAACGTTTGAAATCTTCTCAATGCGTTAGGATATTGTCTATTGCATTCGTAATAGCACTGAACGAATCAAATACAAATTCGTAAAGACAAAACCGTTGAAAATTGTTACTGTTTGCATTCTTATCCACGATTGCTTGTACAAACGTGACAGTTACCATAGCAACGAAATGCATATCTAAAAAAAAAAACAATCTCTCTAAAACATAATGATATCTATATGGAACTAAATGTACGGAAGTCCACCACTGTTGAGTAACGTTAGTATGTCTGACCGTGGAACGAGCGGTCCCGGATTCAAATCCTGGTTGGGACAAGTTACTGGTTGAGGTTTTTTCTGGCGTTTTCCCTCAACCCATTAAGAGCAAATGCTGGATAAATTTTGGCCCTGGATTCTGAACTCATTTCACCGGCATTATCACCTTCATATCATTCAGATGCTAGATAACCAGAGCAGTTGATAAAGTGTCATGAAATAGCCCACTAAAAATATGTACAGAAGATACACTCTTGACTGCCTCCGTGGTCTGTTGGTCAGCATGCTGGCTTCCAGGCTTACAGATCTGGAGGTCCCGGGTTCGATTCCCGGGCTCTGCTCTCTGTGAATTTTTCTTGGAGAAGAAAAATTCTCTGGGTGTCTAGAGTCTGGAAATTTGTATGATTGTGAGTGTGCCGGGTTAATATTAATTATCCAATTATAAAAATATATATATAATACATCAGGACTGTCGCTGGGCCTATCCAAGTATCGCACAAGGCAAAAACGTGACCTCTATGAATATGACGGCGAACTACATCCCAGAACCGTTAACAAAAAACAATTGAAAGGTCGCCTACTCTATTTCGTTACGGTTGGCTAGTTCAACTGACATAATGAACCCAAAATGATTGACAGCCTAGGCTTTTGGCAATACCACAGTCTAGTATATACAGTCACGAAGCTCAATACGTAGTAAATATGCATCCATAGATAGTTGCAACTACTAGTATCGGAAGAAAATTAAAAAAATTATCCCCTTGTGAATATAATTATAAAAAAACCTATCAATATCTGATATTACTTCATTTCTTAAAAAGTATATATACATTCAATTTCTTCTTTTATACTTCCTATAAAATCGACTTCTATAACAGGAATAGCGTTGTCGAATATACAAAGAAATTGCTGAAATAGTTTTATCTTTTGCCCTTGTATTCTTTGGCGACTGTCTCTTGTTCAGTCATAGAATTAAAACCTTGATTTTCCTTGAAAACAGAGGGGGCTTTGGTTTCGCAACAGGGAGGTAAAGAAAAGAGTGACTTTAACAAATTTGTTTAATATAATTACGATTTAATGAGTGTCCAAGCCTATATTTGAAGATATAATGTTGTTGTGATGGAATGTCACATATATATAAAACATTATTACTATAAAGTAAGCAATGAATATTGAATTATCCATCTGAGAGAAGTTAATTTTCAACAGTCTGTTAAACCAACGCGTCACTAGCTCAACCCATCATGGAAGGGACGGAGTCAGTTTTCGTCTGTGAACAGAGCAGCGTTCATCGATGCTGATACCTTTAAAAGTAAGTAACAATTGTTTTAGTATTGCATTTAAATACATAAATGTATTATTAGACTTTATTTAGAGCTGATATCGTAAAAGTATAGCATAATTGTTCATTCCTTGGCACTTTATATTTGTCAGAATTGACCATTTTGTCTTGTCAGACTAGACGCATCTGTTTCTCGCTATGTAAGGTCGAAATTACGCCAAGCCTTATGTATACAGTATTTGTTGAAATACGTACGTAAACGCATACTTAATATAAGGTACCGGTACACGTACCAAATAACGCCACCTTAACACTTCAGTCACTGTTGCTCTGGAAATAAGTTATGTACAAACACAAAAATTATGACAAAGAAACTTTAATTTTATCAACAGTAATCTCACTAGACGTTTTGATTTATCTAGAGAAAATCAAAACTCGAGTGGGATTTAATTGACTATTACACGATTAGAAGAAAGTATATAAAGATTAGAAGTAACGAAGTACTCCAATACAATAAAATATTAATTGACTTACGAAAATACAACTGTCTTCAAATGTATTATTGTACCATCTCAACATTACAAATATTACGCTAGATGCATGCTAGATGGCAGTAGTGTCTTTATACAGACACTGTACTGATTACTATTCAATAAATCTTAATATTAAACAATCTCTGATACGTGACTATCCATAATATCATATAGCAGAAGTTCTTTTTATCCTCTCAGAGCAGAAGCTATAACATAACCTAACTAATATACACAAGTGTTAGAAAAGTTTTAATTAACGACGATGACATAAAAAATAAACATGAATAATTTTAAAAGGAATAATTATTGAATGTACAATTTTCAAATTTGAATGTGGTTGGTGGTTCAGTTGATGTTATATCGGACGTGTGCGTAATAGAAGTGGAACTCGTTGATTTAGGCCTACATGGTGTATTCAACTTATTCAGAATTTCCGAATGAATAATTTTAAAAGGAATAATTATTGAATGTACAATTTTCAAATTTGAATGTGGTTGGTGGTTCAATTGATGTTATATTGGACGTGTGCATAATAGAAGTGGAACTCGTTGATTTAGGCCTACATGGTGTATTCAACTTATTCAGGATTTCCGAATGGTGCTCCTCATTTATTTGTAAATCGGATTTCAGAAGATGCATAGGTATGATCAGTGACTTTATTAATTCTTGTTCTTGAATGCCAATGCGAGTCATATTTGAAACTGCTGTGCATCGACTGGAGTGGTTTGTAATTTTATATATTTTTTTGACGTCCAGACCAGCGCAGTTTCAAATGTTGGCAAACAAAGAAACAAATGCTAGGGACGCGATAAAATTGATCGATAAGCAGCCATGATTGGTTGAAATACGTCCTTTCGTACCGTTTTATTGGTCAAAAGTAGTATGACGTAGTAAGAGTGTAATAGTCTTTAGAAAATAACACAACGAAAATGATGATATTATATTCTGGAGAGGAATTAGAACTCAAATAGGAAAACTTTGTAAACTGGCGTTATTAGGAACAGCTTGTCCAATTAACGCCAACTATTTTCTAGTAACCTATACACTTATAATTGTTAATGAATTATTTTTCCTAAGCAACACAAATTGACCTAATCAACTAAATTTGAGTTTCTGTTAATAAAAGGTACAAAATCACTCAATACTAATGAAATATTCTTGATCTGAAGCTGAAACACCAGATGGATTAGGAAAATATATTTTCCGGTAACTTCATACTTTCAAAAAAAGAGACGACGAGACACAATAGAAAGTTATAAACACAAAAGCATTAATATTAGTTAAATATGAATGTTTTCACAAAAGTAAAACAAAAAATTAAGCGTTTGATAAGCTATTGACTCAATATCATCACTGTGCACATTGTGGACATTTAGAAGGTGATGTTTCGACGCTAATTATGTAAATACCTCACACAATATGAATATAACAGCAATGAAAATACTATTAAAAACTGAGGGCTACCGTTAAACAAATGATTACCGTACTAACATAACCTAAAATTTTATCTGTAGATCTCTAACGCCATGTAGCGTTAAAGCGCTACTGAATACTTGATAATATTGCACGCCTGTTTCTCTAACATTTTCAAATGTTGTAGGTAGCATAGAAGAATGTATAAGGATCACGAAAATATATAGTTTAATATAGTTAGGCCCGGTTGCAGAAACACCGATCAAAATATGATTGGCAATCAAGGAGGGTTTGATTGGCCATCAGTTCTATTTCTGTTGCAGAAAGAACAATCAGTGTTTGATCGGAGATCAGTCTTCCATCAGATTTGATCAACAGATTTTTGCTGGTTAAGTCACTGATCATCGATCACGTAGGCTATTTATGTTGTTCTGTTTATAATGCAGTAATGTATATAGTAAACAGCTATAGCGTAACAATATTGTTTTCGACATAATGGATTCTTCTGATGAAGAAATTTTAGAATGAAAAAAATATTATTAAGAAGAAGACGTTTCCGTGTTAGACATGAATTGTTTTTATGTATAATGACAGAAAATTTGAGCAAAGATTTAGGTTAAGTAAGGATTCGTGTGCTATGTTACTTTCAAAAATTGAAACAAATATATGCAGACAGACAAATCGAAACCTTCCACTTTCTCCTATGAACCAAGTTCTAATAATGCTGAGATTTTATGCTGCTGGAATTTTTCAGGCGGTCTTGGGTTATCTTGTTAGGGTCCACAAATCAACTATTTGCCGAGTAGTTAGGAATGTTACGTATGAAATTGCTTTGTCATGGCAGGGTCTCATAAATCCCCAAACTTCTAACAGGGAACGATTTGAAATCCAGAGAGAATTTTCAGCCATGTCAGGATTTCCAAGAGTAGCCTAATATTGGTTGTATAGACTGCTCACATCCCCATCCAATCAGCTGGTTGAAATGATGCCGAACATTATCGAAATAGAAAAGGTTTCTTTTCTGTGAATATACAGGCAATATGTAGTCTACGCCATCATTGAAATTCTGGAATGTTGTAGCCTGTTGGCAGGGTTCTACACGTGACAACACAATATTTTTAATGAGTAGGTTACGAGCTCCATTTGTAAACAGAGATGGGAAATGGAATTATTTTGGGTTATGGAGGCTATGCATATTCCAATTTCTTGTCGACTCTCCTAGCAAATCCCACAACAGAAGCCCCCTCACGTTTTTTGTTTGCTTCTTTTTTCACTATATTGTAGTCTATAATTATACAAATAGAATCCGCCGGTTTCCTTTCTACAAAAAGCAACAAAACAGCAAAACATTCACTTGAACATTCACTTGTTTTCCTAGTCACCGTCCACTTGATGCATTCGTTTCGCGACTTTTAAAGAGCATCAAATTGGCTATGGTTGCTAAATAGCGCTGTTGTCAAATGCATGTCTTTCTCAAATCAGCAATTAGTAAATTGAGACAAGTTGATTGGAGATTCACGTTTGTGCAACGCAATGAACAATCAAATAAATCAGACATCAACTGATTGGCGATTAGGGACTGATTTGATTTGCGTTTCTGCAACCATTATTTGCTCAACACACAAAATAAAATATTGTCTCTTACATTGATATAAGAACAGCCTTTCACTATCAACACACAATAGCAAAATGGTGGAATATCATGTCATTCATAAATGTCTGCTGACAGCTAGTAACTCATTTCATCACTACATGGCAAGCGAATGCAGGCTACAGTAGTGCACTACCGAAATAAGGTGTCGTTAACAAGAATTAATAGGGTGGCGTTATTTGTCTCAGGGACCTTATACAGTGTATATCAATAAACGTAACCTGAGAATAGTTATGCTGCATGCTAAAGTAGTCAAGGATGTATTATATGAATCTTGGTTTATTCAGTTATTGTTTTTCGCTCTCTTTAAATTTAATAGACAATAAAATACATCTTCGATTCCGTGGCAATGGTAAAAGGTTCTGATACGCCGTTCTTACCATACATTTCATTTCTCATTGCTTTATGAGCTGCGTGCCGGATCACATGTGTTACGATGAGTCCATTACAACATTACAAAGCCACCGGCGTGGCTCAGTCGGTTAAGGCCCTTGCCTGCCGATCTGAAGTTGCGTTCGGGCGCGGGTTCGATCCCCGCTTGGGCTGGTTACCTGGTTGGGTTTTTTCCGAGGTTTTCCCCAACCGTAATGTGAATGCAAGGTAATCCATGGCGAATCCTCGGCCTCATCTCGCCAAATCGCATCTCGCTATCACCAATCTCATCGACGCTAAATAACCTAGTAGTTGATACAGCGTCGTTAAATAACCAACTAAAATAAAAAAAAACAACATTACAAGATGGAGGGGAAGCAGTTGCTATTGCCGACGAAATGTTATGTTTAAGCAGAATGTTTTTATGAGTAAAGGCCCATTCACAATGAAAATTAAACATAACCATAACATAAACACAGAAGTTCGCCCAGGCTACCAAATGGGATCATTCACAATGATTCACATAAGCATTGACATAAACATTACCGTTAGACGTTAACATGAAAGTTTGCAAACTCCAAACTTTCATGCTTATGCTTACGTGATTTGCAAACAGAACACAATCGTGGAGCGCTGAAGTATACGTCAGAATATGAGGAAATGCCGTCGTTGTTATGTTACCATGGTTACCAAGTATGTTTGCGGTTATGTTTATGTTCCCATCGTGAATGATGGTATGACTTCTTGATTTTACCGTAACGTTTTTATTCTTAAGTTAACGCTTACGTTATGTTTAATTTTCATTGTGAATGAGCCTTAACGGAATATATTTCTGTAAGGTTAAACTAGCGCTGAGGTATACTTGTTTTTTTGAAAGATGGGACATGACAGGAGCGTTGCGATCGGAAAAACAACTGAATGTCACATAGCGTGGTAGGCCTGTTGCTATGGTAACAAGGGTAGAGTTGCCAAACTTACAGTTCGCACATGGCGAGTACTTAAAAGCTCTCTTGGCGACATTTATTGTGCACACTATGATAGCATTGGTACGTTTCGTCTTTGATCCTCTGTTGATTTTTGTATTGTTTTCTTACCTTCGCGTCAATTGTCAGTGAATGTTTTAACGTCAGCCATCTTAACGACAATTGCTAACTTCCATCAGCTGGCAGTGTGGTAGTCCATATTGGCAACATGGCACTGTAGATCCAAGCTCGGCCGCTTAACTGTCATGTCCCATCTTTAAAAAAAACAAGTATAGTTTCTTTACTACTCTACTCCGCTTATGCACCTTCAATTGTGTCACCAGTCGTACCAACATAACGTAGGTGACATTACGAAAGTTCGACGCTAGTGTACATTCCCACTATACCTTGCGTATACGAATCTGTGACAGGTTAGGTTAGTGTAGGCTTTTGTTATGTCTTGTGTATACGAATCGGTGAATATTACTTATGTCCCAGCCACTATACGAACTTGATAAAATACCTTGAGAATACCTTGGATTTATAGTATTGATTAGTAGAAATTGATGTGATCACTGGGAGAGGTGTAAGCCCACCCAACCCGCCTTTATTTTATTAGGTTATTTTACGACGCTGTATCAACATCTCAGGTTATTTAGCGTCTGAATGAGATGAGGGTGATAATGACGGTGAAATGAGTCAGGGGTCCAGCACCGAAAGTTACCTAGCATTTGTTCATATTGGGTTGAGGGAAAACCCCGGAAAAAACCTCAACCAGGTAACTTGCCCCGACCGGGATTCGAACCCGGGCCACCAGGTTTCGCGGCCAGACGCGTTGACCGTTAGTCCACAGGTGTGGACCCAACCCGCCTTAAATACGTACCTTACTTAGGTACACACGAAAATCGTCGCGATTGAATGAAGAAAACGGCCATTTTCTTTAATATAACAGTGGGTTTCAGTGTCGCCAACATAGTAATAATACAACACACCTATTCAAACTTAATACTGCACAATTAATCGAATCTAACCTAACCTGTCACACAATACACACCTAACCTAACCTAACCTAATCTAACCTAAACTAGCCTAGCCTAACCTAACCTAACCTAATCTAACCTAACCGACCGGTAGTAACATTCCTCGTATTTAGTATAATTTCGATGGCATGTATTGCCACATTTAGTATAATTTCGATGGCATGTATTGCCGGCCCTGCTTCTCGTGTCGGTAGCCATCTAGTGGAAGTGGATCGTAATTCGAGAAAGGAAATATGGTGACTTCCATAATAATTACATTTAGTTCGTCCAGTGTATATTTTGTGATATATATGAAATATGTTAATGTAGTAATAAGTTTTCCTTCCTGTCTTTAATCTTTTGGTTTGTTGTCTGGTATTAAATTCAACATTCTGCTTTAGTTCCAATATTATAAAGCAAAATTAACCTTCGTCAATTTAATTATTACCGAGAGCGTGCATTACAAAAATTTGTTCAAGTTAAACTGAACATTGTTGCAGTTGGTAATAAGAACAGATCGTGTTTTGCTAACAAAATGTCGGGGAAAAAAAAGCGAAACGCTATTTCTCAGGTCCGAAAATAAGTTGTTATTCAGTTTGGTGATGAAATATAGCAATGTAAGAGTGCGAAAAGACCGATGCATCCACATGGAAATAAAGAGAGGAGACATGGAATAGTTACACTATGTGACGAATTCAACGGTAGAACCGGTTGTATGCAACGATAAAAAAAATCTTAATGTGTACAAGATAGGCCTAACTTAAAGAAATACGCGAAGAGAAAAAATGAGACCTAAATCAGCGCTACCTATACTTCAGAATATCGCGTAAGTACTTAGGCTACAGTATGTATAATGACTGTGCCAATTTCCTATTACCCGCTAATCGTTACTTAAGTCGATTTTGTTTTTTTGCACGGTCGTGTTTTTTTGTTGTATTTACATATCCTTGTTAGGCCTTGAAAGTTAGAATTCCCACACAGAAAATTGTTACTAGGGAAACCATTCTTCATGCCATAAAACTGTGCTGAAATAGACCCATTACAGTGCACTTATTGTTACTTAGTTACCATTACAGTATAGTTTTGCGAAGGCTTTGGAACAATATTGCTCTAAATTTTCAATGAGAAATATATTGTATTTGCAATTTTAAAAATATCGTGGAAAAAATGTTGTACAATAAACGTTTGTGAAATGCATTACAAAATCTCGGAAATTTAAAAACCTGGTCTGCTCGTTTTCTAAACTTTTCCCCGATTTTGTAAAAAGTATTTCCCACCCTTGTATCGTAATAATTCTATTACACAATTGTTCATTCTGAAAATAATTTTATTAATTTGTGTGTGTGTATCCAATGCCCACCCACTTCACTTGCGTGATTCGGGTTCCGCATACTGCGGATAGATAGCAAAACTGCGACCCATTTTCTAGTTGCACACCACTTCAGCGGGTCACACTGTGCATGATGTGTATCTGTGAAGAGATGTCGTGTACTAGAATGACTATATGTATAAGTGTTCGTGTTAGTGTAGTGTAGGGAATGGGTGAGGATGATCATGAAGTTGAAGAAGGGAGAAGGGAAACCCGGTGCCGGCACGTAGCCTACTCCTGTCGAATAGCACCAAGGGGGCCGCCAGGCTTAACGTTCCCATCCGACGGACGAATCACTATCAACAGTGACATTTTTACATGAAAATTTCTGACCCCGCCGGGAATCGAACCCGGGCCGGCTACTCTGGAGGCAGACACGCTACCACAGATTTAATTAATTTGTTACTAGGTGTCAACACCTTTTTTCTATTCCTCTCTTTTCCTTCATTCTTCTCACTAATTCTTGTACTACTATTATTAGGCCTACTACTATCTATCTCTCAATTTCGGAACAATTTTCAACTCTAATTATATTTTATATTAATTTTCTTACCTTGGGATCATTAAACTCGATTTGAAGTTTATGCTAGTTACCAGAGGGAAATTATAAAGTCCATTGAAATTGTACAGGTTTATACGAATCACTCTGTAGTTCAAGTGGATAGAAACACATTTGAATGTTTTGTTTTCGAGGGCATACAAATCCGACGTACAGAAATCAGTTATCTTTCGCGACAGTCTAGTCATCTGTCGGGTAAGGATCGCACTAAAATAGCCTAAGACACTGCCTCTGTTGGAAGATAAACGTAGAATATTTACTTACTTACTGGCTTTTAAGGAACCCGGAGGTTCATTGCCGCCCTCACATAAGCCCGCCATTGGTCCCTATCCTGAGCAAGATTAATCCAGTCTCTACCATCATATCCCACCTCCCTCAAATCCATTTTAATATTATCCTCCCATCTACGTCTCGGCCTCCCCAAAGGTATTTTCCCCTCTGGCCTCCCAACTAATACTCTATATGCATTTCTGGATTCGCCCATACGTGCTACATGCCCTGCCCATCTCAAAACGTCTGGATTTAATGTTCTTAATTATGTCAGGTGAAGGTTGCAATGCGTGCAGCTCTGTGTTGTGTAACTTTCTCCATTCTCCTGTAACTTCATCCCTCTTAGCCCCAAATATTTTCCTAAGAACCTTATTTTCAAAAACCCTCAATCTCTGGATAAATCTTCAACTTTTATAGTTCCATTTCGTACAATATTCTGAGCACGCGACATAATCATATACTTAGTCTTTTCGGGATTTACTTCCAACCCTATCTCTTTACTCGCTTCAAGTAGAATTTCCGCGTTTTCCCTAATCGAAACGTAGAAGATTTAGAAACACAAAATGATAATTTTAAAATAGACAGCAGATTTGTTTTCAATTGTGAATATTTAATTATTTATTTTTACACATCTCTACTACAATATTTCTCTTTCAACACAATGGAAATTTATGAATCGCCATAGAATAAAATAAATGCAGATTTTTTTCTTTGGTTATATGAATGCATTTATTACAAACACACTGTAATCCATAAGTACAGTATATTACAGTATATTTACAAACTTCATTCTACATTGCGTATGTAATAAAATAAAACATTCTGTATCGTTCAATAGCATCTACTTGTGCAAGGTTCATATAATGTATAACTAGTATTCAGATGCTTTCTTTAATTCTAACAACAGTAAAGACATAAAACAAAGATTCTTGCACACTATCACAGACAGCTAAATGAAACAAACGCGTGGCTTTCAATAAAACCAACAATAAAATACTGATAAAACAGTAAAGGAATGCTGTGATCTACGTAATACTAAAGATAAAATCTTATTTACTGTAAATACTATATACAAACAAGATGGCTGCTGACACAAACAAGTTATGCTTTGTGTATTGAAGATTCATTCTCTCTCGATTAATGTTTGATGAAAAATACTGAATTATTATTAGATAATCATTCATAGACAGCGGATTTTTGTAAAAATCTCTTTCCTTCTTGAGCAGATATTTGCACAGAATAGAATTATGAAATTATTTTATAATGTTACAATTTATTGCATGAATTAATGTTTACAAATTTTTACGAATGCAATAACTTTCTAACAGTTTAAACGAGTTTCATGCGCTATTTTTTTGGTACGACAGAAATTATACCAGAATTAAAAAGAAGATATATGTAAATAAGATATAAAATTTCTAATCAGTTACTCTGAAACAAAAGACTGCAAATCTGGTGATCTGCATTTAGTAATATATTGAGACGGGACTTATAAATCATGAAGTGTGTACTTAGTTCAGTTCCCCAGATCTTAATGATATTATTTATATAAATGTTAACTATGGTGAGTGACATTATTGTTGATAATTCATTAAATGACGATCTTACTCGTCTTAATCGTGTAAGCATGTGCGGCTTACAGCTGTTTCGGTGCTTCTTCACACCATCCTCAGAGCCTACTAGATCTCGGCGTCATCTCAACTTCGCTGCCTGTTGTGTGGGTGCGTTCGTGTGATGAAGAGTTGTGTCA
The DNA here is from genome assembly GCF_040183065.1 of Periplaneta americana. Classification (NCBI taxonomy): domain Eukaryota; kingdom Metazoa; phylum Arthropoda; class Insecta; order Blattodea; family Blattidae; genus Periplaneta; species Periplaneta americana. Next base: position 10,931,996 of record NC_091130.1, read on the forward strand.
AATAGTGTGTGTGTTCTGAAATTGATCTGTTTGTTGAAAATTTGATCAGGGTGTGTTTTAGTGTGTCTGTATATTTCGTATTGTTCTAGTGTGTTGAGTTTTTGGTTTCTGGGTTGTATGTGTAGGATTTCCATGTCTGTATTTATGTTATTGTATGTGTGGTTAGCATTAGTTATGAGTTCGGCATATGTAGATGTATTAGCGAAGTTGGAGATGACGCCGAGATCTAGTAGGCTCTGAGGATGGTGTGAAGAAGCACCGAAACAGCTGTAAGCCGCACATGCTTTCATAATTAACACGAGTAAGATCGCCATTTAATCAATTATCTATATTCAAGTGTTAAAAGTAGTGAACGAAAGTTTCAACATGGACATTATTATTATTATTATTTAATTACCTCTGATAATAAATTAATGAAACTGCGATTGAGTTTATGTTTATTTACCTTCGTAGCAAGACTGAAAAAAGTTTTTTATTAGGATACTATTCTTTTCTCTCACTCATTTACCTAACGTTGTTAGTTTTATGTATTCAATCCCCCCCACAATTAACATTTACATTTAAGTTGTGAATAGAATTAAAATAAACTATATCTACACGAAATAAAAATTAAGAGTCAACAGATAACAACTCCTATTATCTATTTCATGAAAGACTATTTGGTACACTTTATAATCGCTTAATAGCAGATTATTTTACTTCGAAAATAATATTGACTAAAACCCTAAAACTTAAATCTCGATAAACAATTTAAATATACGTATACTATAATGTAAACCGTATCGTAGGAGAATTGCTTGCAGTAAACTACTTATTTTATAAAGCATATTATTTACAGAACTTTAGCTATCACTGATACTATTTTTTGTATTTTTCAAACATTCATAGTTACTATTATAAAAATATTTTTCAACTTGGATACCGGATATCTTCATTTTTTGTAGGTCTGCTACAAAAATATAATTTTTTCTCGTAACATTAAACACGCACAGAAAACTTTCACTCTTTTCAGCATGAATACATTTACACAGTTTTATAAATTCAATTGCACAATTTACCATCCTAGATAATGTGTACCAGTGGATATTACATTATTAGAGACTTTAATATCAACCCTCAGCAACGCACAACTGTTAATGTTATTTATAGACGCGGACTATCAATTAAAATATACAACATTATCTAAATTACTTCTTAAAAATCCTACTATCAAAAGGAGAGAATCTGAGATAGTACGTGAACAAGGGTTTATGTATAAGCACAAAAGTATTCGGAATATGTATGGTAAGACTTTCCTGTGTTAAATTTCAACGTACCTCGTTTACATCTTTGGACCTATTTATGGATCATCTTCAGAACTGGTCCACATATGCAGAACACATCACAAATGCTAACCACACCCACAGAGACATCAACACAGACATGAAAATACTGCACATCCAACCAAAAAGCTAGAAACTAAACACACTAGAACAATATAAAATATACAGACACACAAAAACACACCCCAACGAAATTCTCAACACACAACTCAACTTCAAAACACACACACTCTTCGACTCTACACTATACCACAGGAACACACCCTCACAGGAAACAGAACAAGTGGCGCCAAGACCAACAGCGACCAGTTCTGAAGATGATCCATAATAGGTCGAAAAATGTAAACGAGGTAGCTACGTTGATATTTAACACAGGAAAGTCTTACCATACATATTCCGAAGTGATACAGTGTTAAAAGTTTTGTGATCAAGATGTACAAAGTATTGATAGAGAAACTTAAGAAAATGTGCAGTTTGGTAATTATGTAGTAAGCATCGACCAGGCCGCCATTTTCCCGTAATTGAGGTTCGGGAAATATGCTTCCCGCTAAAGTGTAAAGAGGCTGACAGTGGGTGGTATGCATAAAGTTGTAGTAGGCCTATTACCTTTTGCTTTGACTGTAGAAGATACTTTAAGTAGAAGTATATACTTCTTGTTATGCATACAAATAGTAGTTCATACTACCAATTCTAGCATAAACTAAACACGGAATTTCCTGATCAACTTTCCGCTACGCAGGTAGGGTTACCAACTCTCCCGTATTTGCCAGGATCTCCCGTATTTGCCCCTAATTTTTAACATACTCCCGATTCCCGTATTTTTCTTCTCTTCGAATATGTTTCTCCCTTATTTTTGCATAATAGAAACATTTTTATTCTAAACATTTGATTTTTCCGTGAATTATGGTGATTTATATGATAAATTTTGAGATGCATTAAAATGTGCTGTCTTTGTACTGTAGAAGGTAGTGCTTTCCCGTTTAAAATCAAGTAATTTTAATGTTATGAATTTGTAAAAATTGGCGAGTTTTATTCCAAACACAACAAGTGAAATGGGTTATTTATGAAAGGGCCTAAGTCGCTAATTTTGTGAAAATGAGTTTGTAATGTAATACTGCTCTTTGGGTGTAGATTCATCGATTTAGATATGAAGAGGACTAAGTTTCACACTCTATAATGCTTAGTAGAATTTATGATACAATTTTTATTTCAGCCTTAATTTCAAAATTTCGGCCAGTAAGCAGTTTTTCTTACACTGCTAACAATTTAGTATTCAAGACTTGGGCCCTTTCATAAATAGCTCATTCAAGTAGTCAGTAATGCTCATAAAAAGAGGGTGTTTCATCTCATGAACAATAATTGCACAAATGTTTGATACAGGAACACGAGCTTCTAATCAAATCAGAATTGCAAACTGCAGTGAACTTCAACTATTACGCGAGACAAAATATGTCTCAAAATACTTTAAATTTAAGTCTTGCTGTCGAAGTGTAGAATAAAGTTGTTTCTTAGTAATGGAACTGGATAATTTGTCCATTTTCTATGTGAAATTTTGTCGATTTCTTAGTCTTCCGTATTTTCTTAAAAAAAATTGGTAACTCTATAAGCAGGAAAGAATTTTCCAAGGGTTTTTATACATACAAATCGTAGTATATACTAGGAAGACTTTAGCAGTAGCATTTACTTCAATTTTATGCATACCAACCAATATGTCGATCATAAGAAAACTTCGAGCAATAATTTAAAATACCATGTTCTGTACCTCTAGGCCTATTGCAGGAAGTTAGCTTGGTCGATGCATACTACATAATTACCTGCAGTTTTTAATTCATCTGCTGCAGAAAAATTCATTGCATTGTTGTAATTAAGAAAAAAATCATTATGGAGATGATTTTCTGAAAAATGTGTACTGCTAAATTCATATGTAGAAGATGAATAATTTCACAAGATATCATTAGAAAGAACTCTTTGATTCTGGTACAAAATAGAGTTGCCATAAGTTATCTGTTATTCTTCAATACACATGTTTGTTATCAATCTAATATGAGATTGTCATGGAAACATGTACAGAGTCATTATGATAAAAACAATTGAATCGCGTTACTGCAATTTCGCTCTTATTTCGTCTATTAAAATGTTTCGATCGGTATTTAGGCACATAGTTTTCCTGACAAACATTAGACCCCATTTGTGACAAAACAATGAGCATGACCTCATTTTCTCTCCTTTTCATAATACGTAAACAATTTCAATTTATTTTTCTCCCGTTGACATGAAAGAAGAGAAGATAGTTAAATATGGTGAGAAACCAGCAAATATTTAGAAAAATCCTTTAAAATGAACTTTGATACGTAAAAAAAAAATATTGCATAAAATTTAATGTCCATTTATGACCTTGTCACTACTGTGACATCATTTTTAAAGCTATTGATTGTAATTTCCTGTAACTTTAAATTTTTGCTTAGTTCCATATAAAAAGTTACATATCTTCGGAACTGTTCATGGTGCCTGCATGATATTCATTACACACATTCTTCAGATTATTAGAAAACTTTTCTGTTTAGTAGAAATTTGCTATTTTGTTGAACTTGAAATATGAGCTTCCATATTTCTATAAAATTACCCCTAAAATTCATTCTTAAAATATTATTGTTAATATTAAAATTTTGAAAGATAGTATCAAAATTGTGCTACAGACATTTTAAAGAACTGCATTTAAGAATACAATGTCATAGAAATTTTGAATTTATCTTATAAAATGGCTGAGATGTAACCATTTGAATGAATTACTATATCCTGTATCCTGGCATTTTTTTTTTAATTTTGGCCTCAAATTTCTTTTTAAAACTAACCTAAAATTTAAGTTGTAGCAATGATAATTCTACATACAAAAAACGAAAATTATTCTTCAATTATGAAAAAAATTCAAATTTCATTATCTGGTCCCCGTTAAGTTCTGAAAATGGACTATTAAAATCCACTTTCTAACACATCTTATTTTGCCATCTTACAAATAGGCGTATATGACCATAAAGTTTACATTACTGATTCCGATTGTGTTAGTGACGTCAGTATTTTGTCAGAGAGAAAATAGGAGTCATTGCATCTACTGTAAAAAATAAATTATAATAAAACACCTTTAAAATACATGGCATTTATCTACTAGCACACTAAGCGAACATTTCGTAAAGCAAATACGTAATATTTTTGTCCACATTAAGGACTTATATTAAATCCGTATTGTTATAATTCCGATATAATTAGAGATTGAACTTTAAATAAACTGTTCGTTGTATCATCCACTATTCCTCACGCAACCAAAAAGTCGAGCTTTCCATTTGTACACAAAATATCTTAAAGACTGTAGTTCACACAAGACACACGAATGTTAACAATGCGAATTCCAAATACACTCTGACATAAATCACCTGATATCACGCTGCCTAGATACGACCATTGTCACTATGGAAATAGAGTTGTCTTCTTCAAGATTGTCATTCTTCAAATGAAGTTGCTTGGATGCGGCGATTTCATCCTGCACATCAGGTTGCCTGGATACGACGATTGCAATCCGACAATTAAAGTTGCTTGGATTCAGTGTCTGTTCCGACAGAATAACTTAGAAGTGTATGTGCTCTCTAATCAATGAAAGATTGCACGATACTAGCGACACTGGTGTAGGTTCCTATAACCAGGCCCACGATGCCACACACTATGAGAAGAATGTCTTTGAAGAGAATCCAGTTGCAGCGGCCGTAACTCCTTGTGGGCCACAGTAGGCACATTTCCACTGTCGCGGGAAAGGCGATGCCCAGAGCTGAAAGGCATAGAGCTCCGAACAACGAGATGAAGAGCTCAAGTCGGGGGATCGCCACGGCCAACAAGACTGCAGACAGACGAGAAATCAGTGATAAGTCTCATGTAAGATGTGATTTATATGTTGGCAGAAAAAATCTACAGTTATTGGCTAATATATTTTTACAAATTCAATCAAGTCACCTATTTTTTAATATTACAAGAGTTTTGCACAAAAATAAAATCAAATCGGAAAAGCCACAGGAAATTAAAAAAAAACCCACGCTGTTAAATAATTCATCATAATCATCATCCTTCACGAATTAGGCCTCTGTAGACCTGTTTCGACCCCGTCTAGCAGTCTTCTAAAAGGTCTTCCTGGTCGACGATGTCCTCTAGGTTTATACTGCATCATAATTTTTGGGATTCTTGAATTTTCCATTCTTCTTACATGATCTAGCCAATTGAATTTGTATCTGCTGATTTTTTCTTCTACTGACTCTACTTCTTATTGTTCTGAAATTTCTTCATTCCTTTTTCGGTCTAAAAGAGTATATTATTATATAACTGTTTACTTATTTATTCGCTTTTCACCTTTTACTCATACTTTAAGCTGAGATTTCTTAATGCAAAATGTTCCTGGATGTAGTACGAATGTTTTAACAACAAATGTTTATGTAAAACGCATTTTACAATTTCAAAATTAAATATCTCATTGACACTGAAAACTGAATTAAGCATTTGTTTTTAATTCTTGCATAGCCTCAGTAGTTAGTGACAGTTATTCGAGGTTGTTTTGATTCAAAATACAATTAATTAATTAATTTCAATTTTATACAGAGTAGAAGTGAAATAACCTTGCAGATTTTCAGAACGATATAGCTTATGTTGTATGTAACAAAAAACTGTAATACCATATTACTAACGGAACTGTCCTCGAACACGAGCTTTGCTCTTTCGGGGTACTTTAATGTAACGTTTTAATGTATATGTTATTTTTAAATAAATAAATAAATAAATAAATAAATAAATAAATAAATAAATAAATAAATAAATAAATAAATAAATAAATAAATAAATAAATAAATAAATAAATAAGTAAATAAGTAAATAAATAAATAAATATATATATATATATATAAATAAGTAAATAAATAAATGAATAAATAAATAAATAAATAAATAAATAAATAAATAAATAAATAAATAAATAAATCAAGAAATAAATAAATAAATGAATAAAAAGTAAATAAATAAATAAATGAAGAAATAAATAAATAAAAAGTAAATAAATAAATAAATAAATGAATGAATGAATCAAGAAATAAATAAATAAATGAATAAAAGTAAATAAATAAATAAATGAAGAAATAAATAAATAAAAAGTAAATAAATAAATAAGTAAATAAATAAATGAATAAATAAATAAATAAATTAATTAATTAATCAAGAAATAAATAAATAAATGAATAAAAAGTAAATAAATAAATAAATAAATGAAGAAATAAATAAAAAGTAAATAAATAAATAAATAAATAAATAAATAAATAAATAAATAAATAAGTAAGTAAATAAGTAAATAAGTAAATAAATAAATAAATAAATAAATATATATATATATATAAATAAATAAGTAAATAAATAAATGAATAAATAAATAAATAAATCAAGAAATAAATAAATAAATGAATAAGAAGTAAATAAATAAATAAATGAAGAAATGAATAAATAAAAAGTAAATAAATAAATAAATAAATAAATGAATGAATGAATCAAGAAATAAATAAATAAATGAATAAAAGTAAATAAATAAATAAATAAATAAATGAATAAAAGTAAATAAATAAATAAATGAAGAAATAAATAAGTAAATAAATAAATGAATAAATAAATAAATAAATGAATCAAGAAATAAATAAATAAATGAATAAAAAGTAAATAAATAAATAAATAAATAAATAAATAAATAAAAAGTAAATAAATAAATAAATAAATGAATCAAGAAATAAATAAATAAATGAATAAAAAGTAAATAAATAAATAAATGAAGAAATAAATAAATAAAAAGTAAATAAATAAATAAATCAATCAATCAAGAAATAAATAAATAAATAAATAAATAAAAAGTAAATAAATAAATATATAAATAAATAAGTCAATAAATAAATGAATAAATAAATAAATAAATAAATCAAGAAATAAATAAATAAATGAATAAAAAGTAAATAAATAAATAAATGAAGAAATAAATAAATAAAAAGTAAATAAATAAATAAATAAATAAATAAATAAAATATTGGTGAAAAGTAATAGATTTTTTTTCAGAAAAAATGTTTTTTTTTTTCAAATGTTTAACATCCTCTTACTCGGTAACTATTGCGAGTAGGATCGTGATTTTTGTCCATATCGATAAGAAATCTATAAAGAATAATTTATCCCTGTGGCGTATTTCAATAGCGTGTACGGTTTTCGTATAAATTTAATTTTAAAAGCCTCTAATTCAAGCCACTGTACGATGCGAGTTGGTTGCAACACAGCGCCAGAGAACAGCTCGTCTAGCGAGACACACCGAGTTAGGGAAAACTACTTAAGTTATACTTCTGTTTTTCAAGGAGCTACGAGTGACGTCATTATTGCTTCAAACATCTCTGAAATAACAGTTGTTGTTTTGCAGACTGTGCGATTTAAATGAAAGGCTTATGCGAAATTCAAGATGAAGAACTTACTGTTGTTTGAATTTAAACATTAGACTTCAAGAGGGATATTTCTTTGCTTATGAAGAAGAAAGTAACAGAGGATTTAAGTAAATTCCAGTGATTTTGTGAAATGCATATATTCCAATTGAAGTAATGAACTACAATAACGGTTAACCTGCCTGACCGTGTAAATAGCGGGCCCGGGTTCAAATCCTAGTTCGGACAACTTTCGGCGCTGGACCTTTAACTCATTTCAACCCCATTATTACCCTCATATCATTCAGACTCTAGATAATCACAGCAGTTGATAAAGTGTCATAAAATAACCTATTTTAGTGTATTTTATTTGATATTCATGTATATACATTTCATATAACGAATATTTTCACGACTATTTTGTGGAAAACCTTGAAGCACATTAAATAGAGAATAGAGCGAGAAAGACCTTGTGGAAGACCACTTATACTTTGTTTTCAAGGTACTACGAGTGACGTCATTGTTTTACAAGAAAATAGGACACCTTGCCTCCCGTTTCAGTTACCTGTCAATCATATCGTCACGTGAATGCAAGAACTAGGTAACTCGAAATTTGCGTTTTTTAGTTACCTCTTTTATAGCATAGCAAAAATCGTACAAAATGTAATGCAATAACTAGGTAACTGATTGAACGATACCAGCGACATCTATTTTCCAATATAACAAATAGATAAAAGAAAACGAGACATATTCCTTAGTGCAATAAATAAGTCAATAGGCAATGTCACAAAATATGAAAAATCAAGTTACCTAGTTCTTGGATTCAGGTGACGATATAATCTCTTCACACGCACGCAAAATAGCCGCATACTAGCCATACCAACACATAAGACATCATCGTATTCATCATCATACTCAATCTCGCTCTCGCGCTTGTGGAATACCCTACCCAGTGACATCAGAGACTGTCGGAATTTAGTAGCGTTCAAAAGCAAACTTATTAAGCATTTTCTTACTGCGTAGAGTAGGTTTAATTTTTACTTAATTAATAAAAAAAATGTTCTCTCTTCTTAACTTTTACAATAAACTGTCTAGCTTTTATTAATCAGTTAATCTTTTAGTACTTTGATTTTTATTGTAGTTGTAAATTTAATATTAATTGTAATTATAATTGTAATTGTATTCTTAATATTGTAGTTGTAATCCCCTGATAGAAGAGAAGAGAAGAGAAGGCATGATGGCTTATCTTCACCAGGTTAAATAAATAAATAAATAAATAAATAAATAAACAAATAAATAAATAAATAAATAAACAAACAAACAAACAAACAAACAAACAAACAAACAAACAAACAAACAAACAAACAAACAAACAAACAAACAAACAAACAAACAAATAAATAAATAAATAAATAAATAAATAAATAAATCAATCAATCAATGAATCAATCAATCAATCAATCAATCAATCAATAAGTAAGTAAATAAATAAATAAATAAAACAGAAATAAATGAATAAATAAATAAATAAGTAAGTAAATAAATAAATAAATAAAACAGAAATAAATGAATAAATAAATAAGTAAATAAATAAATCCAATCAATCAACAAATAAATAAGTAAATAAGTAAATAAATCAATCAATAAATCAATAAATAAATACATAAAGAAATGAATAAATAAATACATAAATACATAAATAAATGAATAAATAAATAAGTAAATAAATAAATAAGTAAATAAGTAAATAAATAAAGAAATAAATAAGTAAATAATAAATAAGTAAATAAATAAATAAATACATAATTAAATGAATAAATAAATAAATAAGTTAATAAGTAAATAAATAAATAAATAAATAAGTAAATAAATCAATAAGTCAATAAATAAATACATAAATAAATGAATAAATAAATAAGTAAATAAATAAATAAGTAAATAAGTGAATGAATAAATAAATAAACAGGACAATTTTATCCATATTGGGCTCCGCTTAAGCGTTTCAATGTAAATAAATTCCCAGCAGTACTTACACGTTCCTATGACGATGAGAGTCCTCATGACGTACTCAATGAAAATCTTCTTTTTTGACGAACTGTGCTCCAGCCTGTCCTTGATGTACGTGTTCCACACTATTTCCAGCGGCACGTAGCACTGGAGCGCGTACGTGATGAAGATGGCGATCGCGAACATGATCTTCACACTCTGGGCCAACCTGTTGGATATCTAACATTAATATCCAAGCTTTAGGACGAACAGTATTACTATGCCAGTTATGAGTGTGTTGTTTATTTATGCAGATCTTTGAGTGTCCAACAAAAATACGTATTATAAACGTTGGTCTCTAGATATTCACCGAAGATGTGATGACCCTATCGTATCAATTCAATACTTATAACGAGAGATACATCAAAAACTGCAAGACAATTTTTTAACATGCAACATATAAGGGTGGATATACAGGTTTGAGCACTAAAAAAATCAGAGAAAATTTAATGCATTTTTTCTCAGCAGCTAATGACTCTCTTACCTGACCGCAATTTGACACGCTAGTATTCACTGTTTCTGCAATAATAGACTATTTTCAGATTTACTAAAAGTTTCACCATTATGAATAATTATCATAGCAAAAAAGTGGACGTTTTTTGTGCATTGATGTTCCATTTTTATAATAATGTCCACAGTTATGAATTTCTGAGCCTTTCTTTTTTATATTCATTCCTGGATGTAAATGAACAATATGAACTACAATCTTTGAAACGTCTACAATAGAAGTATTTTTTTAATTTCTTATGAGAAGTTCAATTTTTAGGCCCAATTGTATAAAACTCCCTGACTAAAGATCAACTTTGATCGAAGATCGGAAAGTGAACCGAGTTCAGACACTTCTTCTATTGTATAAAACTTTTCTGCGATCAAATTACCTTGGTTCAAATGCAATCTAAGTTCATGTGAAAAGGATTTGGCAACATCGCATAAACAGGTGAAGTATGTGATGCGCGGGCCATGTTGTACAAGTTTGTTCAATGTTCCCAAATTAGCGACTTTAACTCTTTTTCAACGACAATGTCCTTTAACTTTTATATTGCTTAAATAGGGATTTAGCGACCTTTTTAGCACCCCATAGTGACAAAATTTCTTCTTTCTTTGTTGATAATGAGAAATCTAGTGACTTTCCAACTACTTTTTGGCGACTTTCCGCACACTCTGTTGGAGACACTGGTTTGTTTTGTGCATTGTAAATAATGGCGGACAATAAGAAGAAGGTTGACCGTTCTCCGAGTTGTTGTCATGTTATGGTGTTTGATTCTGCTAAACATAATAAAGCTTTATAAAACGACAATTTTCGTTTAGTAATACAGTTAATTGAAAATTTATGAATGTACCCGTCATATCCATTAATAATAATGGTTGTTACAAACATAATATGATTATAGGTTATGTTATTTGATACTGCTGAACACGATAGAGCCTTATAAAATATAAGAATGTTTGTGTATTAAGGCAAGAAATTAAAAAAAAATACAAATGTATCTACCATATCTGTTAATATTAATAATAATGGATATTTTATTTGCACAATCTGTCACTCGTATATTTCAAACAGAAAAGAAATAACTGAACTTGGATCATCTAACTTAATCAGAGAAATTTCTTCAGTCAAAGTTGACTTTAGTTTGAGACAAATTAATCTCAGATTAGAATTTATACAACACAAATTCCAAGTTCAGCTAGAACGAGGATCAATTTAACCTCTGATCTAAGATTAAATGGTTTATACAATCGGCCCTTAATGTTTTAGGCAAAAAAACTATAAATATTACAGCAATAATTGTAGTTAATCTCGTTTACAAGTACGTATGAAAGACAGTTGCATGCAAAATTTTACTGCGGTATCTTAAAAACTTACCGAGTTATAACAAAAACGGTTTTGAAAAACACAAGTTACCTGAAATGAGCGTCCAATATAGGCCTACCTTATGTGTGGAGAGCTAAATAAGCGCACACTCGCACGTTTATGGTCTCCTTAAGGAGATTCAAGAATAATTTAAAAAGTTGTATATACAGTGAAAATTAAAATTAAGGTGACATTCAACATTTAATTTTTTAAGGTGACATGTATTTATCTAGGCTGACGAGTTTACTTCCTAGGTTTGAATTGTAAATTATTTAAAACTAGCGTGTAAGAGGGCCTTAGACTAGAAATGTTTAGTTTAAATGTAGTTCTGTTTATAAGTATGCATAAGGGTGTAATTATTTGACTTATTTGAACTGTTGTATCAGTGAAGCGAGGTGAGTCAGTGAAGTTATGGTTTTACAGTGCAGTGAACAGTTCCGATCAGTGATAATTTATAGCGTCAATGAAATGTGTGCTAAAGTGTCAGTGAAATGCGTCATAGTGCCACTACAGGGAATGAGATGAGAGTAAAGTGAAAGACTATTGAAACTTACGTAGGACCTATACATATGTAGGTTGTATTGTAAAATGAGGTATATTATTTTATGTTTTATTATTATTGTGTTAAATTCTATTGTGTATTATTATTGTATTGTGTGTAAAATTGTATATGTGTTGTAAAATGTATTGTATATTGTAAATTTTATTGTGTATTGGTTATCATTTTATTGTGTATTGTTAATATTGTATATACCACTGCCACCGGGTGCTTGCCCACTTGCAGTGTAAATAAATACATACATACATATCTAGCAAAATATTGTATATATCGTAAAAATTCCTTCACTGACATAAAGATAAATGTACAATCTTTATATAAAATTATAAATACAAAAATTACTTTCTTGACCATCAAACCCCTTAAAGTGGGACCTCTGGGAAAGGAACAAAGGAAGAGACTAGTGAAGTGCTTTATGTGGAGTGTGGACTAGAAGTATTTTAAATGTGTATATGGAAAAGAATGGAGCGTGTAAATTGGACAGACAGAATAAGAAATGAAGCTGTGTTGGAAAGAGTGAGTTAATAAAGAATAATGCTGAAACTGATCAGAAAGAGGAAAAGGAATTGGTTGAGTCAGTAGCTAAGAAGAAATTGGCGACTGAATAATGTACTGGAAGAAATGGTGATCGGGAAGAGGAAAATGTCAGATGATAGACAACATTAAGATATGTGGGTCGTATGCGGAGTCTAAGGCACTATCACCTTTACTTTTTAACTTCGCTCTAGAATATGCCATTAGGAAAGTTCAGGATAACAGAGAGGGTTTGGAATTGAACAGGTTACATCAGCTGCTTGTCTATGCGGATGACTTAAATATGTTAGGAGAAAATCCACAAACGATTAGGGAAAACGCGGAAATTCTACTTGAAGCAAGTAAAGCGATAGGGTTGGAAGTAAATCCCGAAAAGACTAAGTATATGATTATGTCGCGTGACCAGAATATTGTATGAAATGGAACTATAAAAATTGGAGATTTATCTTTCAAAGAGGTGGAAAAATTAAAATATCTTGGAGCAACAGTAACAAATATAAATGACACTCGGGAGGAAATTAAACGCAGAATAAATATGGGAAATGCCTGTTATTATTTGGTTGAGAAGCTTTCGTCATCTAGTCTTCTATCAAAAAATCTGAAAATTAGAATTTATAAAACAGTTATATTACCGGTTGTTCTGTATGGTTGTGAAACTTGGACTCTCACCTTGAGAGAGGAACAGAGATTAAGGGTGTTTGAGAATAAGGTTCTTAGGAAAATATTTGGGGCTAAGAGGGATGAAGTTAGAGGAGAATGGAGAAAGTTACACAACGCAGAACTGCACGCATTGTATTCTTCACCTGACATAATTAGGAACATTAAATCCAGACGTTTGAGATGGGCAGGACATGTAGCACGTATGAGCGAATCCAGAAATGCATATAGAGTGTTAGTTGGGAGGCCGGAGGGAAAAGACCTTTAGGGAGGCCGAGACGTAGATGGGAAGATAATATTAAAATGGATTTGAGGGAAGTGGGATATGATGATAGAAACTGGATTAATCTTGCTCAGGATAGGGACCGATGGGGCTTATGTGAGGGCGGCAATGAACCTCCGGGTTCCTTAAAAGCCAGTAAGTAAGTAAGTATGCGGAGACTAAGAGGAAGGTAGAAAATAGGAAAGATTGGAGAATGCTGGTTTATAGTGAAAGACCTACGCTTGGGCAGAAAACTATCACTGAAAAATAGGAAAGCAAAGAAAATGGATTCATGGGATTCCGCGGTTACGCATTAGGTTAAAAAGTGAAGTGGTTGCACAGAGGAAAATTTTCGAAAAAGACTGGGTTAGATCATTATTGTCATCAATTAACAAATTCTGAATCCGTGAAGTATGGCACAAAATACTTGGGATTATAAACGTATTTCAAATGAAGGAAAGCCAATGTAAATTACATACTGTCATTTGGAGAAGGTGCAAATGCCAAAAAAATATCATGAGAAATGTAACTTACTTTTCGTCGACGGGCAGATTGAGTGTTATGCTGCCCTGCGCTAAGTCGCCATATTTTACGTAGCCGACGAATCCAACGAACACGTACATGCCCACGATGATGGACATCCCGCGGTTGAATACTCCGAAGTAGCCACCGAAGTCCACCGGGTTCTTCATGTTGTACTCCAAGGCGATGATCTGCGTGAAACATACAAATATATACGTCCAAGAGTAAATACTGTAATACTACATAAAGGAGTGTTACATTAACTTAGATGGAACAAGTTCTGATAAAACTGTTACTTTGATAATGAAGATCATAATAGCCTAATACCAGTAGCACAATAATATACAGGTTTCCGTTTATATCCACATACTTCAAGTGGGATGACAAGACGTCAAACACCCAATATTGAGTGCACACAAAATCTGCGCGACTTGAATTGTGGCGCTCAGCCAGAGGTCCCGGGCTCGATACCCGGCGCCGAAACAATTTTCCCTTAAAATTATTCAAGTCAGCTTCACAGGGAGCTATACCTAAAAGCCAGGCTTGCATAATGTACATAACTGTTCGTTAACAGGAAACCACAATATTCAAGTCAAGACAGAGTTTGTGTGCACTCAATGTTGGGTCTTTGACGTCTTGTCAGCCACTTGTGTGAATATAAATGGAAAAATTGAGGCGGAGTCTGGTACAGTTCTTGGGTAGCTCAGTCGATAGAGTGTTGGCGCTCTCAGCCAAAAGTTCCGGGTTCGATACCAGGCCCCGGAACAATTTTTCCCTTAAAATTATACCATTTGTTTATTCATTTGCTTATTTTAATATTCTTCATTAATTTTCGTTTATTTATTTATTTATTTATTTATTTACTTACTTATTGATTTATTTATTTACTTATTTATTTATTTATTTACTTACTTATTGATTGATTTATTTACTTATTTGTTTATTTATTTACTTATTTACTTACTTATTGATTTATTTATTTATTTACTTACTTAATTATTGATTGATTGATTTATTTACTTACTTACCTACTTATTGATTGATTTATTTATTATTTACTTATTTACTTATTTATTTACTTATTTATTTATTTATTTATTTATTTATTTACTTATTTACTTACTTATTGATTTACTTATTTATTTACTTACTTATTTACTCACTTATTTATTTATTTACTTATTTACTTATTTATTTATTTAGTTATTTACTTATTTACTTACTTATTGATTTAATTATTTATTTATTTACTTATCTACTTATTTACTAACTTACTTATTGATTGATTCATTGATTGATTCATTGATTTATTGATTTACTTACTTACCTTCTTATTTATTTACATATTTATTTATTTATTTACTTAGTTATTTATTTATTTACTTATTTACTTACTTATTGATTGATTTATTTATTTACTTATTTACTCACTTACTTATTTATTTATTTATTTACTTATTTACTTATTTATTTATTCATTTATTTAGTTATTTACTTATTTACTTACTTACTGATTGATTTATTTATTTATTTACTTATTTATTTATTTACTTATTTCTTTAATTAATTATTAACTTATTTATTTATTTATTTATTTAATTATTTACTTACTTATTTATTTACTTATTTACTTACTTATTGATTGATTGATTGATTTATTTATTTATTTATTTATTTATTTATTTATTTCATAATATAGGCCTATGTTACATATCCAAGCTACCAATAAGCAAGCACTGCATGTTTTCTGTTGTCTTAAAACATTTTAATGTAGAATTCGAACTCACGACTCCGACGGCCTCGAGGGCGAAGAGCGTGGTGCCGATGAAGAGCGGGAACTCGAGCACGTTGCCGGAAAGCTTGCGCTCCGCAGGCGACGGGATGTTGTCGAACACGTAGTACATGGTGATGCCGAGTCCCACGAACGTGACGACGTTGGCGAAGGACGAGAAGGGCGCCAGCAGCTTGAGGTTGCGGACGTAGTTGATGAGGATGAGCGGCAGCAGCAGCATCACCATGTACAGCCGCACGTCCACCTCGTACCAGTATTGGTCCACCACCTGCGAATCAGGTCAAACTCAGTACTTCCAGTTACCACATTAACAGAATTAATCGTCGTCATTGACATAAACTTTGTCATTATCAATGTCTGTCACTACTCAGATGGGAATTAGTTTAATATCTGTAATAGATCACTTTACCTGTTTTATGTTGGTAGCTACAAATACAACGTATACACAGCAGATTCCAAGCTGATAAATGATCAGAAATGCATTCACCGCTCCCCTGTGAACAAACAATAATCACACTTAAAATACGGCAGCAATGAGGAATAGATGTAGAGTAGTATAAATTCTCGGAATAAAGAAATATAATAAAAGAAGATGATAACAATATCAATTTTTAGTAGGTTATTTTACGACGCTTTATCAACATCTTAGGTTATTTAGCGTCTGAATGAGATGAAGGTGATAATGCCGGTGAAATGAGTCCGGGGTCCAGCACCGAAAGTTACCCAGCATTTGCTCATATTGGGTTGAGGGAAAACCCCGGAAAAAACCTCAACCAGATAACTTGTCCCGACCGAGAATCGAACCCGGGCCACCTGGTTTCGCGGCCAGACGCGCTGACCATAACAATATCATAAAATGAAGAATTTATTGTAATTTATGTTAGGAAACGACAATAAAAATATTTTATTGACACACAATTATACACACTCATGTACGCAAAATCCTTCGCACGAGTCCATACGGCCATTTGTGCTGTAACTATGCACAGTTTGAATCTTCAAAGAAAACAAAAATAATACCACTAATTTCACAAAAAAATTTCGATTGGCTTTATTTTTAAATATAAAGTAGAAATAACCTGAATATTCTGTGGTGCCTATTAGTATTAGTATTAGTAGTAGTAGTAGTAGTAGTAGTAGTAGTAGTAGTAGTAGTAGTAGTAGTAGTTATTATTATTATTATTATTATTATTATTATTATTATTATTATTATTATTATTATTATTATTAATACAATGAGATTGTTAGACTAATTTCTCTTTACAAGAGGCAAGTGCGAGCAGAAAACTAAATATTGTTAAAGTGTATAAAGATCCGTGAGATTCCCTTGATGTTACGGATCTCTACGCTTTGTAGTAATGTATTTTGCGCGAAAGGACAGCAAAGTTGAAAGTTGGTTATTGAAATATGAGACCAATATACAGGGTGATTCACGAGGATTTACCGTTTCTTACGGAGCTTATTTCCGAAGACATTCTGAGCAAAAAATGTCATGTAAACATATGTCCTAATCTCGATATTTTCAGAATTACACTAATTTTATTTGAAGTTGTTTGTAAAATACCATTATTATTTAGTTTTAAGGGTGAAAGAATATTACAGATAAAGAATGAACTATTCAGGAGTATCTTTCCTTTAATTAGCTAGTATTCTGAAGCTAAAAATATGTTCTGAATTCCATAGTTGCTTCGTATAGATTTTTTTTTTTTTTTTCGATTTTAACTACAAAATTACACTTTCTTAGCATTTATCACAACAATTGTTACAAATCACGCCACTCTTGTAAATTCTTTAAGACTATACATTGGGATGCATGATTAAACTATAAAGAATCAAGTTCCTAAAGTCGTATTATTTGTAACAATTTTCGTGAAGTGCGTAAGAATGATGCCATTAGTTAAAAATTGAAAAGTAAAATCTGTACAAAGCAATTAACATCACATTTTTAGCTTCAGAACACTAGCCAATTAAAGAAATGATACTTCTGAATAATTCATTTTCTATTTGTAATGTTTTTTTTACCCGTAAAACTAAAGAAAAAATGGTATTTTACTAACAACTTCAAATTAATGTAACTTTGAAAATATTGCAATTAGGACAAATGTTTATATGCCATTTTTTGCTTAGAATGTCTTCGAAAATAACCTTCGTAAGGGACGGTAAATCCTCGTGAATCACTCTGTATAACCAGGTGTTGGTGTACGCGGACGACATATTATTAGCAGCAGAAACAGAGCAAAATTCAAGACTCTGTGGTTGAATGAACAGAAATCTTAAGAAGTAAGGGAATCATAGTAAATACTAAAAAGAGTAAAGTAATGCAAATGGGTTGAACAGAAGAAACAATAGGTACAATCAATATTGTGGCACCCGTCTGGAACGTTCTAGCCGTGTCTGGTTGCCTCGGGAGTGTATGCGCGCGTCCAGCGGAAACGAAGGCGCGGGGAGGCGAGGCTCGAGCTTCGGTGGGCACTGGGGCGCGGTGCGGGGCGAGGGGAAGGAAAGCTACGAGACGATGCGGAGTGGAGAGAGCAAGGAAAACATCTGGAAACATTGTTATGGAGATCCAGATGTTTCCCGACGCAGAACATTCTAGACGATCGTGGTAAATAAATTACACCGTGAGTGTCGACGGAATCCAGTCAGTAGCGAGAGAGTGGGCTATCCTTCAGCCAGCCTTCAAGTCTTGAACAGCAAGGTGGTCCTCAATTCGATGTGCAGTGAACTTGAGTGAGTCTTCGGAAGTCAGTCTACATGTGAGTCTTCGAGCGAGCAAGGAAGCCAGCCTTCGAGACCGGGGTTCGACGTGAGGGAGACCGCGACTGGGAAGAGTGGAGTTCGACGTGCCGTGGACCGCAGCCGGAAGACCGGGGTTCGATGTGCAGTGAACTTGAGTCTGTAACTGTAGCAGTATCCAGGCCAGTGCGAAGTATCCGGAGGCTTGGGTTCGATGTGTAGTGAACTGTATCTGGAAGGCTTGGGTTCGACGTACAGTGAACTTGAGTGAGTGAGCTAGAAGAACTAGCCAAGGCGAACGAACTGTGAACTGACAGTTTTGTTCTGCACATAGTGCTTTGTGATCATTAGTTGAAATCAGGAGTACATTGTTGTTCTTCTCTTGTCATTGTTGTTCTGTGGAGTGCAATAACGACTACTGTGTTGCTATGTTGAGTGGAATACACATTGTTGAAGGATGTGTGGTTGAAGGTAGAAATAAAAGTCACATTGTTGTTGTATAAAAGTTACAATATTATAGTCGCGACGCTGTTATTCCCGGCGTGACTCCCCCCTCTTTGCTTACATCTTAGGAAGTGAAGGCTCTATAAAGTCTAGCTAGGTAGTATCGTTCGCCATTTTTGTTCTTTCGTTGCCGAGCTACAATACGGGGAATCTATTTGCCACACTGTTAAACATTATCATGTCGTAGCTCCTATGATAATAAATCAAACGCACTGTAATTCAGCAAATAATTGAGCGGCAAATAACGTCCTCGTGTGCTTTCTGCGAACGCCAACGAAAGAACCAAAATGGCGGGCGATTATATTAAGTATTTATCGAGCCTTAAGGAACTTCATAACGTCTTCATCAGCGAATCTCAAGACGCACACGTTTAAATGTAGCCGACCTGCAACGTGATTGGCTGCAGGAAATTAGAGCGACGGGACTATAATTGTAACAGGGAAGAACTAGAACAGGTGATAACATAATGAATATCTTGGAACATACATGAAAATGGAAAAATGAATGAAGAGATGTTAAGCGGAACCAAGAAAGCCTGTAGGCTTAATATTTACTATCAATTAAGTAACTTAATATTTGGAAAAAATAAATATTGTCTATAACAAAATTACAGATATACAAATCCGTTACAGAAGCAATCCTGCTGTATGGAGGGGAAAGTTGATCAGTGTCGAATGAGAGAATAAGTAATATAACAGTAATTGAAATGAAATGCTACCGAAAAATAGTAGGAAAAACAAAGAGGGGTAGAGTAAGAAATGAGGGAATTAGAGAGGAATTAAAACAGGAATCAGTAGAAGAGAAGTTAAGAAGAAAACAACTAAAGTTATAGGGCTATTCCATCTCAAATCGACCGAAATATAGAGAAAATTGACCTTGCAATTTTTAAATACAATGAAACTTTTTCTATCCGTTGACAACTGTGATACAATGCTTTGTGCAAAGTTTGAGGCATCAGAACTTCATAGTGTTTAAATTAAAAATATTTTAATTCAAAGTATTTTCATAAAATTATCAACTTTAAACTGTTGTGGCTCCGAAACCCTTTCACCCAGTGATCAAAATCATGGTTTATTTTGATGCTGAGAAGTTAAAGTTTATATTGACATGTAAACAGTTTTTCTTACTTTTTATGGAAATGGAGAAATTTATATTTTTCTTCATTAAGACGCCTTTGCCCACGAAAAAAATATTTTTAAAATATATGGTTAGATTCCGCATTGAAAGTACAAATAAACGCATAATTTTTACTGGTGCACCGTTGATAAGAAAGTATTGAAAATATCAAATAAAGAAAATAAGTAGTACGCGCGTGAACTAACCAGCTGACTGTGAGGCGGAAGCTAGCCGAGACAAGCAAGGCCAAAGACATAAACACATGATGTGTCGTCTAGCAGCGCATAGCTGGGCTAGCTTTATCACAAGTTTTCATAAACACAGGAGTAAAATGACGCCCAATGCTCGCTTATCTTCAGCTCTCGGCCAGTGCGTGCGGTACTGCGCCGTTCAAGTCTAGGCGTGTGAAAATAATCTATTTAATACCCTCGAAACTTATTGCCGAGACACTAAGCAAACAATGCCGAATCCCTCTTAATAATGCAAGGTTTTTTCTCAATATTTTTTAAATTTTTACAAATGGGCAAAAAGCCTAAAAGTAAGTAAAATCAGATTATCTATCTCTCTGTATACAATAAAAATAAGGATTACTTCTTAACATAACCTACCAAATGTCAGCTTCAAAATGAGCTCCTGTTCAATGTTCTGCAATAAACGGTTCCAGAGTTCTGAGCGCTGAAAGAGGCTTGTTTTTATAAAATACGCTAAATTTGTCGATCAATTGTACGAAAACCGTTTGACTTTCGATAGTACTAGTGGCTTGTGCAGCAAATGCTGCTGCAAACTAAGTTCGTTAGACGTTCAAATAAAAATTTTTCAGATTTATTTTCAATGAAGAATACTTGTTTTTTTTTTTTATAGTTATTTGCTTCCATAATAATGGCACATACTCCCTCTGAATGGATTTTTTTAGGCCAAATACTTTTTCTTGAACCTATCCAACTTCAGTTTTTGAGTTTCAACGGGAAAACGCAAGTATCAATGTCAGGACGATAGCAGTAGCTATTTCAGGTCATTGTGGATTGTAGGCAAAAGTTAAAAAAATGTCAGGTTTGCTAAGCTTTCGAACAATAGCATTTTCGTATAGCTGCTGCATGTAGAACTTGAAATGTAGAGCGTAAAATCATTTTATCCTACTAAGAGATCTTGCTGAAATGATCTGGAGACTACAAAATTTTCTAGGCTTCTTATTTTATCAGTAAGTAATACCTTTTTATCTTTCCTTAGGAACTGTAATTTTTGCGCTCTCTCGAGCCAATACTGAAGACAATGACACGTATCAATATCTACACCACACCGCCATTAAGTATATGGAAAAGACCCAACCCCACTGGGTTAATAAGTATAAAAAATATTTGATTTTTAATAACAATATTATTATCTTACTTAAGTTTTGTAGTTATATATAGCAGTCACTCAGTAAATTATAGAAATGAAGATCTAAATTAAGATATTCTCTACATTTACTTACATAACCTCAAAACGTTTCACTTTCATGTCATCAATATAGCATCAATATTATGTACAATTAATGAAAAATAAACGCATCATGATATTAAGTATAATAATATTTAATTTGTAATAGTAATAATGTCATCAAACCACCTCAAGTTTCGTAGATTTGAATATCCAATACACAGCTGTACTCAGAAAATTATACACTGCAGAATCAGTTTTTAATAACAAATTGAATTGAGCTCTAAATATGTCGGCAATCCTGCAGGTCATGGCCTTCGTGTAATAGTCTATTGTTTATTGTAGTGTGTGTTTTGTTCTGAAATTCAATCAAGTCGGCCGTGATTGAATAAAATTAGTTCTCAAAACTGACAACAGATGGATTTTGGAAAATAGGAAAATTATGTACGAAAATTGACATTTCACTGAAAACTACTACTTTTCCGAAAAACTTTGGATGCCAGGCATGAAAATGAGGGGCCACTCATTAAAATCCGTTCAGCCGTTTTCACGTAATTTCCATTACCAGTTCAAATTATATATATAGATATTTTTGAAAATGCACTCTCCTCAGCACCTTGTATAAATAGGGGAAAAAATAGTGTATTAAAAAAATGCGAGGTTTTTTACTGATCGATTTCATATGGAATAGCCCATATGGACACATGGTGCGAATGGGAGAAGAAAGAAAACCAAAGCAAGTAATGGAGGCAAAGACGAAAGGGAGAAGAGGGAAGGGAAGACAAAGGACGATGGATAATTTTGAGATGAGAAGAATGGCGAGGAATAGAGAGGAATGGAGGAGATGGATCGAGGAAGACCCGACGCCGTGAGGCAAAAGGGAAAATGTTACAGCACCGTAAATTTGGATCCCTTCTTTTAAGGTTTAAGTTGGGTATAAATGTATTGCTGTGAAATCAACGACTTCTTTAATGAAACACGTATTATACTGTTACTCATAACATGATAGCAGGACTAGTTGTCAGTTTGATGTTCCTTGAATGGATTATAATTATGCACCTGTTAGGAACTTCCCCGGACTCACCCCGCGAATCGGGAGAACTTCCTCAGCACGCCCGGTCCCTGCTCCAGGGCCAGCTCTAGGGTTCGTGGATAGCTGAGTATTGGGACTCTGCGCTGCTTGCACATCTCGTATTGCGATCTCACCTGCAACATACAGCAGAATTACATTGTATGGGATACATCTTGTACAGGGTTGCCAATCTGGGGGAAAAGTAGCTAAATCTAGGGTATTAGAGAAAAACAATAGCGACTAAAATTTGTGTGAGATTAGCGACTTTTTTGGGGTCAGATCGGATATTTTAGGGGAAAATCATATGTCTGGCGTACCTGTGAACACTTTAAATTGTCACTAGGACGAAAATTTAACTAGATTCAGAATCTAGAGCAGGGGTCGTCAGCACAGAACACGCTGGGGCTGCTAGCGGGTATGCTCTCTATCTCTCCCTGTTGCACGACGGTGCACACGGGACAGCACCGCGTACCCATTGCACATTTCAGCGAGTGCTGACGACCACTGATCTAGAGAGATTGTATTTAATTAATAATTTAAAAACAACAAAATAACATTTTTGTAAATTTTTGGGTCAAATTTCACCTATGCGTTCTCTTACTGATTTATATGAATGTATACCTGAAGTTGTAGAGACCATCGTCGATCAATGGAAGAATATTAATTCATTCATACATAGTATTCTGCCCAAGGGCAGGTCTTTTACTGCAAACCCAACATTCTCCAATCTTTTCTATTTTCTGCCTTCCTCTTAGTCTCCTCATATGGTCCATATAACTTAAAGTCGTCTATCATTTATGATATCTTCTTCTGCCCCGAACTTTTCTCCCGTCCACCATTCCTTCCAGTGCATCCTTCAGAAGGCAGTTTCTTCTCAACCAGTGACCCATCCAATTCCTTTTCCTCTTTCTGATCAGTTTCAGCATCATTCTTTCTTCATCCACTCATTCCAACACAGCTTCGTTTCTTATCATGTCTGTCCATTTCACACACTCCATCCTTCTCCATATCCACATTTCAAATGCTTCTAGTCGCTACTCTTCACTTCGCTGTAATACCCATATTTCTGCCCCATACAATGCAACACTCCACACAAAGCACTTCACTGTCTCTTCCTTAGTTCTTTCTGCAGAGGTCCGCAGAAGATGCTCCTTTATTCTATTGAAAGCTTCCTTTGCCATTGCTATACTTCTTTTAACTTCTTGGCAGCAGCCCATGTTACTGCTTATAGTACACCCCAAGTATTTGAAGCTGTCCACTTGCTCTACTGCCTCATTTAGAATTCGCAAGTTTACCTTCTTTACTTTTCATCTTATGACCATGGTCTTCGTCTTGTTGGCATTTATCTTCTTTGCATATTGCTCACAGCTGTCATTTAGCTCCAGTAGCATATCCCTTAGTAGGTCCGGGGTTCGATCCCAGGTGGTGATAGGATTTTTTCTCGTTGCCAAACTTTCAGAACGGCCCCTAGGTTCACTCAGCCTTCTATAAAATTGAGTACCGGGTCTTTCCCGGGGGTAAAAGGCGGTCAGAGCGTGGTGCCGACCACACCACCTCATTCTAGTGCCGAGGTCACGGAAAGCATGGGGCTCTACCTCCATGCCCCCCAAGTGCCTTCATGGCATATTACGGGGATACCTTTACCTTTTTTTACCTAGCATATCCCTTAGTATCATCTCCTCTTCTGCTAACAACAGCAAATCTTATACGCTTTATTCTTTTTTCTCCTACTATTACTCCTCCAATGTTCTGAAAATAGTTCTTCAGTAAATCCTCCAAGTACATGTTGAACAGGGTAGGTGATAAAGGGCATCCTTGTCGTACTCCTCTCCCCATTTCACTTTCTTCTGACATTTCTTCTCCTATCCTGACTTTGATTCAATGTTTCATATAAAGCTTACTCAACAGCCTCCTCTCTTTCCAATTCACGCCAATTTTCTTTAGGATCCCTATCACTTTATTCCAATCCACTCTATCAAAAGCCTTTTCTAGGTCAACAAATACTATTTACACTTCTTTATTCTTCTCTAGGTATCTTTCGCTGTTTGTTCGTAGGAATCCAATTGCATCTCTCGTACCTTTTCCCTTCCTGAAGTCAAACTGCTCTTCTTTAAACTGTTCTCTCATTTTAGAATATAAACGTCGATTCAGTATTCGCAGAAGAATTTTCGCCGAATGTGATATCAGGCTGATGGCAGAATATTGTTTCTATAAAATGTTGCAATACTGCTAATATCGTTTATATTTAGCCTGAAATAGGTGCTTATACAGTTTCTACAGGATTCCATTCAGGAATTATGTCTTGAAATTAAAATTTTAGTTATCCCCACTCAAATGCAGAAATCAAGAAGGTTTTCTGTCAAGTCACCATTGTGAAATCAAAACTGCGTAACAAATGAATGATACTACTAATCTGTGGCCGGGAGGAAAAAGGTCTTAAGTAAAAATTTTGTATTTTTCAGGAGAGCAGTAGAAAGATTGACATTGGTGTCAATTATAGAGTTATTTTAATTAAGAGGTTTTCCTGGATATTATTTGTTTATATTCCTTCTAAAATAGGCAATGTTGCTCATTTAAAAATTTTCTTGATTATTTCCAAAAATAGCCGCACTTAAGCCCTTTTAATACTACAACCCAAACTGAGAAGAAGGGACTATTTAAACATAAGACTTTTTTCATGTCACAATAAATGGGAAATTTAAATTATTAACAATGCAATATAGGTCTTAAACAATATAGGACTGTTTACCGTGGTGCTTAAAGTTTTAAAAGGAAAGGGCATCAGTATGTGATAAAATGGCTAAAATACAAGTTAGACCTTTTTAATAGGGAAGCATGGAAAGTAAACATGTGATGGTTTGTAAGGAATAAAGTATTAAATATTTTAAGTCCTTTATTCTGTATGTGCTCGACTCAAAAAGTACTTAGGACATTTGGTAACGCTCTATAAATCCAGTCAGGAGTCTTATTTGACTTTAGCCGTTTTACCAGATTGTAGAGAATTGTTTCCGCTTTCAGAATATATAAAAATCTCATTTTCACAAAAAAATTACTTAAGACCTTTTTCCATCCGACCACAGTTAATAGTCTCGAGTCATATGTAATTTTGATGTTTTCTTACCAGGACGTGTATGCAGTATGTACAGAGGCTGCCGATGAGGATGGTGCCGATGAAGCCAACGACCAGACCCGCCTTGAAGAAGGCATTAGGCATGGCCAGGATGCCCGTGCCCAAGCTGCCCTTCAGAAGATGGACCAGCGTCTCCAAGTTCCTGCGCGGAGGTATAACACACAAAGGTGAGTTATCGCATAGGTGCAATCAAATTACAATTCAGTACTTAAGGCTGGTCCACGATAAATCAGGAACGGAAACGACAACGAGAACGGAAAAATTGTTGAAATAAATGTACTTAAATGTGAGCATTCACAATAATTAGCAAGAAGCTTGTCGGAGCCCATGAACGGTAACGTAAGAGTTTGCCAAGTTTTGTATTCCTGGTGTTGTGGAAGAGAAGGCCTGATGGCCTTAACTACACTAGAATAAATAAATAAATAAATAAATAAATAAAAAAATAAATAAATAAATAAATAAATAAATAAGTAAATAAATAAATAAATAAATAAATGAATGAATGAATGAATGAATGAATGAATGAATGAATGAATGAATGAATGAATGAATGAATGAATGAAGAATGAAGAAATGAAGGAATGAAGGAATGAAGAATGAAGGAATGAAGAATGAAGGAATGAAGAATGAAGGAATGAAGAATGAAGGAATGAAGAATGAAGGAATGAAGAATGAAGGAATGAAGAATGAAGGAATGAAGGAATGAAGGAATGAAGGAATGAATGAATGAAGGAATGAAGATATGAAGAATGAAGGAATGAATGAAGGAATGAAGAATGAATGAATGAAGGAATGAATGAAGGAATGAATTAATGAAGAATGAATGAATGAAGAATGAAGGAATGAAGAATGAAGGACTGAAGGAATGAAGAATGAAGGAATGAATGAATGAATGAATGAATGAATGAAGGAATGAAGATATTTAGGAATGAAGGAATGAAGAATGAAGGGATGAAGGAATGAAGAATGAAGAATGAAGGAATGAAGAATTAAGAAATGAAGGAATGAATGAATGAATGAAGGAATGAAGGAATGAAGAATGAAGAATGAAGAATGAAGGAATGAAGGAATGAAGAATGAAGGAATGAAGAATGAAGGAATGAAGAATGAAGGAATGAAGAATGAAGGAATGAAGAATGAAGGAATGAAAAATGAGGGAATAGAGGAATAGAGGAATGAAGTTTTAACTTTGCCGTTCTCGTTTCCGATCACAGTCTACTAGATTCATTTTGTTGTCATCAAAAAGCTATGTGGTCGCCGTGAGATAATTTCCTGTCCATTCATTGCTTGTAACTAACGCAGAAATTCAGTAGAATCATTTTTCATAATTCTTAAATATTCCGTGTCATAAATTTCGAAGTTGGTTAACCTGTGTTAGTGTTGACTGGCTTATACTCTAAGAGAATGCCATTGGTCAAGTATACACAAATAACATATCGACTTTACATACTGTTATTGACATACATATCGATATGCATAGCCGTTTCCGTTCCCTGTTTATTGTAGATCAGCCTTTACAAATAACAAGTACAGAATGCAGAAAACATTTACTGACAATCTTGGTGGTGCGGTTATTTATATGAGACCAAGACAAGGATTTTTTTTTTCCATAAAATCGTGTCCGTATAACCTTTTGTAGCTAGAGGTCAAGTTTTTATTCCAGACGTGAGGGTAAAGCGAGTGTTAGGAAGATTTTGCCGATGACGTATCATCTGAGGAGAAAAGTGGAGGAATCTGATGCCAACAATTTTTACAGCAATAAACCTTCAATAGAAAAACGAAAGAAAATTTGATTCTCCAAAACCCGAAAGAAAATTAATAATCTTATAACAAGACTCCCGTAGAGTATTGCAAAATTCACAAATATTGTTTTGCTTACCATTCTAAATAAGTCCAATGCACATCGGCGTTGCATGGACATTGAGTCTCCTTTAGAGATTCTCAGAATTTGCCTGAAGGAATCTGCAGTAACAATATTTTCCACCGGATGTATACTTCTCAGTCTTCACCAATGTCTTGTACACAACTATGTATACAGGATGTAACGAAAATAGTGAGCCAAAGTTCAGGTATGGATTCCTCATATGTAGAGAAGAAAAAAGGGTTATACGTGGGACGTATGAACATTGGACCCAAAATGCCTAGTTGCCGCGCTGTAGGGATTGCAAGGAGCATCATTTTACACTACAGAAGTTGGATGCTTTTCCTGAAAATCGTTTCCTCTGTACATCTAAAATTATTAAAAGTGAAAAGTTTCAAAATGAACACATAGTAGATAACGTACAATGTGTAGTCAGTTGTCTATGCATAGGAATTCCACATCCTCTAACGCCGAAATACGACATTTTTAAGCCGATTCATTGCTAGGAATTATTTGCATTTATTTTGCGTTTCTGTTCCGTTGCCTATTTTGACAGCCGAATTTTTTCTAGGCTCTGCTGAATTATCGTAACTGTAATGTTGCCCCGATTTTTTTTCAGAATATCGTTACATCGGGACATTTCTGCATGTTTAAAAAAGGAACATAATTATTTTCTGCTTTGTTAAGTTAGAAAAGCGATCGATTTTCAACTTTAATTTATTCTAAAATACAATAATTAGATTTGAAGATGGTAGCAAAGGAATTCTTTTAATATGGAGAATAAATATGGGAAATGCCTGTTATTATTCGATTGAGAAGCTTTGGTCATCTAGTCTGCTGTCAAAAAGTTTGAAAGTTAGAATTTATAAAACAGTTATATTACCGGTTGTTCTGTATGGTTGTGAAACTTGGACTCTCACTTTGAGAGAGGAACAGAGATTAAGGGTGATTGAGAATAAGGTTCTTAGGAAAATATCTGCGGCTAAGAGGGATGAAGTTACAGGAGAATGGAGAAAGTTACACAACACAGAACTGCACGCATTGTATTCTTCACCTGACATAATTAGGAACATTAAATCCAGACGTTTGAGATGGGCAGGACATGTAGCACTTATGGGCGAATCCAGAAATGCATATAGAGTGTTAGTTGGGAGACCGGAGGGAAAAAGACCTTTGTGGAAGCTGAGACGTAGATGGAAGGAGAATATTAAAATTGATTTGAGGGAGGTGGGATATGATGACAGAGACTGGGTTAATCTTGCACAGGATAGGGACCGATGGCGGGCTTATGTGAGGGCGGCAATGAACCTCCGGGTTCCTTAAAAGCCATTTATAAGTAAGTAAGTACTCTGTTGTGAGTTTGAGATTGTCTACAAATCCACTTTTTAAATGTATTTAATACCGAAAAATTTCGTTGTTAGCATGTTATCTCTCTATGTACAGCGATTTATTCTAAACTACGTGATGACTTTTGTTCATAATCAACATCTATGAGTTAATTCGTTAGAAAGGCTTGACAGATAGAGTTCATGTTCGGTGTAAGGAAAACAAATTGCAGAAGTTTTATAAACAAAAAGAAAATGGACAGATATATTAAGATTTCTGATTTCCTTAATTTTTTCTCACGTAGTCCAATACTACTCACGTGGTAGGGTGCTCCACCTTACGGTGTTGATGAGGGTTGTAGTCGTCGAGCGGTGGAGACCCATCCGAACCTGACAACGTGATCATAGCAACCCCGCTCTGAGTTCCTTTCTGATCTCCGTTGAGCTGTCGAGACCTGCAAACAAGAATACACAGAGATTCTAAAAGTGTCCGCTTGTGACATCGCCACCGTCGCGACACAAGACGAACTCTACAGGATGTCTCAGTAACTAATTATTCTGATACAAGAAGCATGTTCATTTTATACTTACTTGCTTCATTTTGTTCCATTCTTTAGTTTTCTATTTCGTTATATATTTTTTTTATTTTGTAGTTTTTTTTTTCATTTTTTTTGGCGTTAAATTATTGTTTAAGGCACAAATGAGACACAAAGCATGGACCGACATCAATGCTAGATTAGTGACACCATCATACTGAGACAGGGCTGATCATATTAGGAAGTTTAAATGCAGAAAACAAAGAACGGACGTGGCAAAATTTTACTTTGTAAACCGCACAATAGTAGACTGGAACAGCTTACCTGCGGCAATCTTTCAGGGTGGTTCTCTTAAAATCAATACATTTAAGGAAAGGTTGAGAAGATTAGACTGAAAATGTAATTGGAGGTGCAGTGTAATTATTTAAGTTGTGTCATGTAATTAATTGAGTTGATATGTAATTAATTAAGGTGATATATAATTAAGTTGACGTGTAATTAAGTTGATATGTAATTAATTAAGGTGATATGTAATTAATTAAGTTAGTAATAGTTGGGTTTAATACAAATACTTATAGGTTAGGTTTACTTTTGCTTATTGTAGACGTTATTATAGAATAGTTTTTATTTATAGTCGTAGGTTTATTGCATCTATTTATTTATAGTTAGAATTAAATTTACGTTTATTTTATTTTTTATTGCTGTAATTATTGTAAATGTTATTAATATAATTATTATAATGATATTATTATATATCACTGCCACCGGATGTATACCCAATTATAATGTAAACACATACATACATACATACATACATACATACATACATACATACATACATACATACATACATACATACATACATACATACATACATACATATAAATGCTCATGTTCTTGGCATTCGAGAAACCTGACCACACGTTAATACGGTTACGGTATTAATTACAGTGGGCCTTGAATGACTGAAATTATGATGTGTTAAAGTAGTTTCGAATCCAGGCAGCCGTGATAAAACACAAAGGGGGAAATTCATATTGACATAAAAAAATAATTAACTTTTTAATTTATAAAAGCTTAAGGAAATATTCAACTTAATTTTAATTTAATCAATCATAATAAAATTATTCGCATATGACTGTAGAACCTTTAGGGAGGCCGAGACGTAGATGGGAAGATAATATTAAAATGGATTTGAGGGAGGTGGGATATGATGGTAGAGACTGGATTAATCTTGCTCAGGATAGGGACCAATGGCGGGCTTATGTGAGGGCGGCAATGAACCTCCGGGTTCCTTAAAAGCCAGTAGCCTAAGTAAGTAAGTATGACTGTAGATGATTAATAAATACGGAGGGTACGGTATATTATTATTATTATTATTATTATTATTATTATTATTATTATTATTATTAACCCTCCAAATGACCCTACTGTTGTCTATAGGTACTGTACGCTATCACTTACTTGTAACTGGCATGGTTGTCAACCTGCTTTCCTCCCATGTTGTTGCCGTTATCGTGAACATTCATATCCAATTTTGGCATCACCTGGTGCTGCTTCTTTTTGGTAAGTTATTTTGAATTCTGAAAATAAAAGTGGAGATAATTATAATAACGTGCAAAATTCACACTTACAATAACCTTATTTTCGCATAATTTCTTTACGGAAATGTTTGAAAATAACGTGTTTGAAAGGAACATACTCAAGGAGATACTCTAAAATCAATAACATTTTAGAAGAGAGGGCGAAACTATAGTGTGTTAGAAAACTCAGTTTGTCAGTAATAAGAGCTGCTGTCAGGAAGCCAAAAGGAGGAAGCTTTTAATATAAAAAGAAACATCTGCGTACCTCTGAAAAAAGAACTAAGAAAGAGACTAGTGAAGTGTTTTGTGTGGAGTGTGGCATAATTTGAGGAAGAAACATGGACATTATGGCGAAGTGAAGAGAAACGTCTAGCGTTTGAAATGTGGATATGGAGAAGAATGGAGCTTGTGAAATGGACAGACAGAATAAGAAATAAAGCTGTGTTCGAAAGAGTGGGTCAAGAAAGAATGATGCTGAAACTGATCAGGAAAGGAAAAAGAATTCGCTGGGTCACTAGCTGAGAAAAAACTGCCTACTGAAGGATGCACTGGGATGAATAGTCAACGGGAGAAGAGTTCGGGCAGAAGAAATCAATAATTAGCGACATTAAGATATATGGATCATATACGGAGACTAAAAGGAAGGTACAAAATATGAGAGATTGGAGAATGCTGTGTTTGCAGTAAAAGAACCTGCCCTTGGAAAGAAAACTATGAATAATAATAATAATAATAATAATAATAATAATAATGATAATAATAACAATAACTCTGGAAAAGGAACTAAGGAAGAGAGTAGTGAAATGTTTTATGTGGAGTGTGGCATTGTATGAGGAAGAAATATGGACATTACAACGAAGTGAAGAGAAGCGAATAGAAGCATTTGAAATGTGGATATGGAGATGAATGGAGCGTGTGAAATGGACAGACAGAATAAGAAATGAAGTTGTGTTGGAAAGAATGGGTGAAGAAAGAATGATGCTGAAACTGATCAGGAAGAGAAAAAGGAATTGGCTGGGTCACTGCCTGAGAAAAAACTGCCTACTGAAGGATGCACTGGGATGAACGAGAGTAGAGTTCGGGGTAGAAGCAGGTATGAGATGATAGACGACATTAAGATATATGGATCAGATGCGGAGAGAAAGAGGAAGGCAGAAAATAGAAAATATTGGAGAATGCTGTGTTTGCAGTGAAAGAACCTCCCAACCTCCCCTTGGGAAGAAAACTATGAATAATAATAGGCCTAATAATAATAATAATAATAATAATAATAATAATAATAATAATGGTGATGATTTTATTGTAACTTAGCTGATCTCGTCTTCTAATTCGCCAATGCGGTTAATTAAGCGTAAAAGCGTTCATTATACAAGTTTAAAAACAAAAAGTTAACGAAGCTGTAGAAAATGTTATTTACGCAGCCTGTTTGCTTTTGACTAACCTTGAAACAGGAACTTTTAGGTCTAACAGTTTTAAAGACAGTCATAACATTGACAATTACCTACACAAAGATAAAGAATTTTATTTTGCAATAAAGTAGAAACTTGTGAAGAATATGTACAAAAAAGAAGTAACTAATATACAATCTGAAGAACACAACGATTGACAATGAGAACAAGAAACAAGAAGAAAATAAACGAAGATTATTGCAAAAATGAGACGGGAATTGAGGAGGAGGAAAAGGAGGAACGGGACAAGAAAAAGGAAAGTGAGGAAGAAAATGAAAAATTTGACGAGAAAGGAAAAACTAACTGGAAGAGTGGGAAAAGAAATAAAACGAAACTACAAATAAGAATACAAAGAGAAAGAATATAAGATGAGAGAGAAAGGAGATCTATCTTGGTAGCTCATTTGACAGAGAGCTGGCTTATTATAACCGCGGACCCAAGTTCAAATCCCGGAGATGGCGGGGTCGTATTAAATGAAGGCAAATTCTGTCAATTAATGAGTAAAATTACGGAATTCTAAACTATAACAGTTAGATTTTTTAAATTTATACCATAGGTGTATACTAATATAACAAAGGAACTCACAAAAATTTGTCCTTGTAGCTCTCATGGTTCATACGTTATGGGCAAGTTTACATTTTTGGCGAGCAAGTAACTCAAAAAATCCCTTGCGTAACAATTTTCTTTTTTTCGGTCTCATATTTGTGAATAGGCTAACCACACATTTACTTCTTTAAATAGCCCTGGGTTTCAATGTAGATTCATTAGATAAGCCTATAGAATTTTTAATTATTGTGTAATTTTCTCTGAGAAAAAATTAAAAATTAAAAAACTGAAAAAAAAATTTATTCACCATAAAACTCAGATTATTATGATGTACCGAAGTACATATGAAATTTCCGTGCATGAATTCTGCTTTACCATACGATAGATAGAACAGAGAGGTAGAACTTGAACTGAGGGGACTCGATCCGGCATCGGAACTGGAATCCGGTGTAGCTTAGTGGATAATGCGTCATCATATAGAGTTGAAAACCCGGGTTCGAGTCCCGGTGCCGGAGGAAATTTTTCTCTGTTCCGTCCATCCTCCATCATAAAACCCAGAGCTATTTTTATTCACTACATATCTATGAACTTTAATACCAAGTTTAATCTGTCTTTCACAAAATCTGCTTCGCAAAGAGCATTTTATAGGAATGAAAATATTGAAAATTTAAAGTGTGAGAAAACAGTAAAGACAGATTTGAATACATTACTCATATTAAGATCTTCTTGGTTCACCAGTGAACCTATGGGAATATCTAACAATCAAACTAGCGCGGTATATTGAAACAGAAGTCAATAAAAATGCAAATAAATCCAAATTGCTCAGTACAGTGCAAAACTGAGCGTGTTGCAGCTGGAATTTCAAGCACCACGGGACTTTTAAAACTGGCGTGTGGACTTTAAAAATGGAGGTACTGTATCGATGGTACTACTTTTCTAACTGAGGGAGGAGGGAGGTAAGTTATGTAGTATTTTATAAAATCAAAAAACAAAATTGTGATTTTTGAGAGGTTTTCTTCAAAATTCACTCATGGGTATTAAAGAAAATGACTAATATACGTATTTACTTACTTACTTACTGGCTTGTAAGGAACCCGGAGGTTCATTGCCGCCCTCACATAAGCCCGCCATTGGTCCCTATCCTGAGCAAGATTAATCCATTCTCTATCATCATATCCCACCTCCCTCAAATCCATTTTAATATCATCTTCCCATCTACGTCTCTGCCTTCCTAAAGGTCTTTTTCCCTCCGACCTCCCAACTAACACTCTATATGCATTTCTGGATTCGCCCATACGTGCTACTTGCCCTGGCCATCTCAAACGTCTGGATTTAATGTTCCTAATTATGTCAGGTGAAGAATACAATGCGTGCAGTTCTGTGTTGTGTAACTTTCTCCATTCTCCTGTAACTTCATCCCTCTTAGCCCCAAATATTTTCCTGAGAAACTTTCCTCAAACACCCTTAACCTATGTTCCTCTCTCAAAGTGAGAGTCCAAGTTTCACTACCATAAAGAACAACCGGTAATATAACTGTTTTATAAATTCTAACTTTCAGATTTTTTGATAGCAGACTAGATGATAAAAGCTTCTCAACCGAATAATAACAGGCATTTCCCATATTTATTCTGCGTTTAATTTCCTCCCGAGTATCATTTATATTTGTTACTGTTGCTCCAAGGTATTTGAACAGTGCGCTGAAATTGTTTTCTCATCAAAGGAAACCTATTTCATATCATCACAGATCTTTGTTTCATTCTTCCACACTCTAACGTCTTCGCGTGATGGTGAACTCAAATCGTGTTGGGGTCGGTGTTCAACAAGTCACTTCGGCCCACCAGAGTGTGTCGTCGTAATCCATCATTAGCAGAGCTTGAATTCTTTGTAGGCGAGTCCTCTAGGATCAGTTAATCACTCATTACTCACGTCTGCACGAGATGAGGCAAACAAAGGTTCAAGCAAAGGGAAGTTTCGCAATACTTCGTACGTCATCATCATTCAAGAAGTAGGAGGAAGAAATTCCGTGTTGACCATGGCTTGATTGTCTGGTTTCTATAAGGAAACGACCTTAAGCAGTCAACTTAATTCAAATTGAGTTTCCAAATATTGAAATGACAAAATATTCTGCGTTGTTAGAATTGAATGCAATACTTTGTACGTCATCATCATTCAAGAAGTAGGAGGAAGAAATTCCGTGTTGACCATGGCTTGATTGTCTGGTTTCTATAAGGAAACGACCTTAAGCAGTCAACTTAATTCAAATTGAGTTTCCAAATATTGAAATGACAAAATATTCTGCGTTGTTAGAATTGAATGCAATACTTTGTACGTCATCATCATTCAAGAAGTAGGAGGAAGAAATTCCGTGTTGACCATGGCTTGATTGTCTGGTTTCTATAAGGAAACGACCTTAAGCAGTCAACTTAATTCAAATTGAGTTTCCAAATATTGAAATGACAAAATATTCTGCGTTGTTAGAATTGAATGCAGTGTTACTGCTTTACTTGTTTGTCTTTTCGATTACTAAAATAGTATATGTATACAGTATTATCAACAGTTATCTCACTGGAGGTTTTGATTTATCTAGACAAAATCAAAACTCGAATGGGATTTAATTGACTATTACACGATTAGAAGAAAGTATATGAAGATTAGAAGTAACGAAGTACTCCAATGCAATAAAATATTAATTGACTTACGAAAATACAACTGTCTTCAAATGTATTATTATACCATCTCTAAATTACAAATATTACGCTAGATGGCAGTAGTGTGTTACGTTTAGCTGTTTCTTGTTATCAGTTGTGCCAACTATGGAATCTTCATTGAACTCTGTGGACAGTTACTAGTCAAGAAGGCTTTGTTGATTCAGTTTCATTTTTATTAAAAAGTTGCATTCCACTTCAATTATCCGGATCCCAGTAATCAACGTCACTTGACAGATAATTTTCAATAAATCTTAATATTAAACAATCTCTGATACGTGACTATCCACAATATCATATAGAAGAAGCTATAAAAAACATAACCTAAATAATATAAACAAGTGTTAGAAAAGTTTTAATTAACGATGTTGAAATAAAAAATAAATATGAATAATTTTAAAAGGAACAATTATTGAAAGTACAATTTTCAAATTTGAATGTTTTAGTGGTTGGTGGTTCAATTGATGTTATATTGGACGTGTGCGTAAAAGAAGTGAACTCGTTGATGTACATGGTGTATTCCTCAACTTATTCAGGATTTCCGAATGGTGCTCTTCATTTATTTGTAAATAGGATTTCAGGGAAGATGCATAGCTATGACCAGTGATCTTTATTAATTCTTGTTCTTGAATACCAATGCGAGTCATATTTGAAAGTGCTGTGCATCGACTGGAATGGTTTGTAATTTTCTGTTTTTTGACGTCCAGACCAGTGCAGTGTGAAATGTTGGAAAACAAAGAAACAAATGCTAGGGTAGTGATAAAAATAAACAAATGCTAGGGACGCGATAAAATTAAACAAATGCTAGGGACGCGATAAAATTGTGCGATAAGCAGCCATGATTGGTTGAAAGACATCCTTTCGTACCGTTTTATTGGTCAAAAGTAGTATGACGTAGTAAAAGTGTAATAGTCATTTGAAAATTGGCATTCTATAAAGACAGAACAGTTAGACCTAGATATTTCTTCTCTAGGGACCGTTTTTTTTGTAACCGCTATACGCGCTAAATTTTCCACAATTGAGGATCTAACATTCTAAATATGCTAAGGGCGAAAAAGAACTTTCTGAGATATTGATGAAACACACTGCGAAATTCAAGTTGAGATACCTACAACGCCATCTTTTGGCCCACGAATGAGTCACTTACAGTTGAGTTACAACAAAGACAATTTAGTATGATATTCTCATATAGATGTTCCTCCCTTAGATTGGATAAAATTACATTTGAAAAATTGGCACTTAGCACATTTAGAATGTTAGGTCTTCAGTTACTTTATTACATTTGCCATTGTAGATACCTAAATATCATATTTAACTAAAACAAACTCGTGAAATAACGCGAAATTTATATCGTGCGAAAAATAAACCATCTATATGCACCAAAATATCATTAAATTGTTTAAAATAAAGTTTTTGTGACTTTTCTTTCAGTCAATTTGTCAATCCTTCTTTAACGCCAATATTGGTGTATTTTCTCTATGGGTATCGAAAAAAAAAAGACTTTTGTAATCGACTGCAACAAAGATTGAATATTGTTGTATGTTTTTTCCTTGCACTGTATCAACTACTCGGTTATTTAGCGTCGATGAGATTGATGATTGCGAGATAGTATTTGATGAAATAAGGTCGAGGATTAGCCATAGATTACCTGACATTTGTCTTATGGTTGAGGAAAACTTCGGAAAAAACCCAACCAGGTAATCGGCCAAAGCGGGAATGGAATCCACTCTCGAGTGCAACTCCAGATCGACAGACAAGCTCCTTAGCCGACTGAGCTACGCCGGTGACTTGTATGTTACAATACAGCTGCAGAATGTTATGTACTGGAGGCTATATTTTGATGCGAAGATGTTTTGGGAGGACTATACTCCGTTCCATTGTGTCTGACAGGCAAAGTAAACATTGCCGGCAGAGGAAGGGAGAAAGCCAAAAGCAGAGGTCACATTCCAGACTTATTTTGAAGTTAGGCGGAAGTATAGAATGCTTCAGACCGCCCATCTTGAAGATAATCGTGGAATGTGGTCTCTGCCATTGGTTGAGTAGCAATTATCTTTCTCCCTTCCTCTGCCGGCAATATTTACTTTGCCTGTCAGACTTTATGGAACACAGTATAGTAGAGAGTGACAATAAATTTTGTGTGAATTATTTGCTGAAAGCGTTGTACCGTACATGAGTCTAATGTTGATAGTAAAAGGGAGTTTTGTCCACATCTGTGGAGTAACGGTTAGCGCGTCTGACCGCGAAACCAAGTGGCCCGTGTTCGAATCCCGGTCGGAGCAAGTTACCTGGTTGAGGTTTTTTCCTGGATTTTTCCTTAACCCAACCTGAGAAAATGCTGGGTAACTATCGATGCTGGACCCCGAACTCATTTCACCGGCATTATCACCTTCATTTCATTCAGACGCTAAATAAACTTAGAGGTTTGATACAGTGTCGTAAAATAACCCACCAAAAAAAGGCGAGGGCTTTTCTGCTTAGGTTATTTTCCCTCATCGCCCACGCTCCTCAACCTACAGACCACTGATAAATTACGTTCGTCACATGGCCTGCATGCCATCTCGTCGGCTATGTAGCTACACCAAATTGTTTTAGTGGCTGGAGTACGCATGTGTAGTATTTTTTAGGCGAAATGAGTAGCGGTGAAGGTTAAACAAGAGCGAGTTATATAAAGAACAACGTAGGCTAATTATAATTATTGTCTCGTGTTTCGTAGATAACAGTACCCATTTGTCTTTTGCTGGCGTTGACACGTAAAGGTTTTTTACAAGCATCCGCTGTTAAGAAATTTCGCACTCGCTCGAGGGCAAATTGGATAAGTACCGGTGACGTGACCAAGACGTCCATTGAGTGGGAAGGTGTGTGTCTTAACCTCCGGTAATAGGCACTAATGTTGGCTACCCTGATGATGAGCCGTGGGCTGCTCAAAATTTCAATTGGTAGCAATAAAATACTTGAAGAAATAATCTAAAATGAGTTGAACATACTTTTTAATTAAACTTTTTTTCGTAATAACTAGACTTCGTGGAATTGCCACGAGAATCGTAAGGTTTACTACGCTCGCGGTATAGACTGTATGAGAAGGGGACGTGCAACGAATCGAGTATGCCTCTGATGTAAACACTGAGCAGTATACTGCGGTTACAATAAAACCTGTATCCTGCATTCAAGAAATATAATGAATGATCATTGAAGTAGCAAATGTCTAAACATGTAAATACACAATTATTTTGTAGTGAGATATATTAACTCTTAAAATGTAATGTAATATACTCACATCATCCTTGAATATGTGCATTGCAGTGAAGAGTTACGTACATTTTGAGCGACTGCAAACTAACCTCCTCCAATGATCACTTAAACAGTTTTTATATTGGGAAAATGTACGTTCAACATCACACGATGTAATAGGTGCATATTTGAAGAACGGGAAGTTACTACTTTTTAGCACACCAACTTCACACGTCTTGTCGTGACGTGATAGTACATCATTTATAGTACGATGTTGTGAATAGGCAGAATTTTTAGCAATAATGTTTCTCAACTTACATTTCACTTTTTCTGAAATTAGTGATATTTTGGATAACGATTTGTGATACTTTATTCACTATATTAAGGGCTTTTGAGAGTTGTAGTTTAGATGATTCTAACAGGGTGATGCTTTTGGACACGATTTTAAAATTAGAATCAATGAACAGACTATCTTCCAATAGCTGTTCAGAAGGCAATGATTTTACACCTGCAAGAGCGGAACTGTCTGTGCTATCTAATGCATCAATTACCTCCATTATTTTGCCGTAATATTCTGAATAATAATTAACAGCATCCAATCACGTTTTTCAACGGGTCAAGACTGGCTGCGGGGGTAAGGGTATTCCAGAGGCAATTGTTTGGAACAGCAACAATCTCATTGTAGTATGTTTGATTGAATTCTTGTCTGCACTGAACAAATGTTAAGCTTTGACTATTCCGACCACAGTAATACAAAAACAAGTGCTTACATAGGTATACATTAGCTGTAGCTGCTTTATATATTTGGAGTGGTCACAACTCTTAACATGAACTGCTTATACTACGAGACCGGGCGGTCGCTCACCTCCTCTATACTACCGTACATCGGCAACCTGATTGCACGCTGTGTGTGGCAATTCAACGAAGTCTAGTAATAACTATAGAGTCCTATTCCACAAAAGTATGGTCTAATACACTGCAAGACGTGTATTGATTTATAGGTGATAGTTATTAACAGGTAGCAAAACTTGTTGCCCGATGAAACAGGTTTACTGTTCCTTGACTGTAGGTATGAGTTTATCTACTTGCGCGTGAGTAGTCCTGGTCAACGGTGGAGAGGGATAGGTAGAGACTAGAGACCGGAAAATCAGACAAGACTCACGCCCGTACCTGCTTGCCGTCAGGCTTGGGTTCCGGTGACGCTACAAAGCAAGTTAACTTTTAGTCTGAACCCATTGAGCCCGGGTTTTATAGGTTCAGTCCAGCCGGGACCCAAGAAAGCCTGCCTGTTTGCTTGTATTATAAGGTAGAGTGACTTGCATTCACGGAAGCCAGTCTGCGCTGGTTAAGATGCAACAGTACTAGTTTGAAACCTAAGTTCGTTGGCTATTTAGTCACTTCAAAAAATCTTTATCTTATAATAATAATAATAATAATAATAATAATAATAATGATAAAGTTTTATTTTCGCTGGCAGAGTTAAGGCCATAAGGCCTTCTCTTCCACTCAACCAGCCTTAATCAATACAATACATATTTAAATTACAAACTACACTTAAAAGTTTCTCCAGCAATATTCTCCAATTTTAACGACTCGTAGCCTACATATTTATTTAAATTTAGATAAACCTATAAGGTAAAGTAGTAACTTAATTTATGAGCTAATTTAATTCAATCAATTATAATTAATTTAATATTTGGGATAGCTAGTAAAATTATGAAAATTAATTTAATATAAGCTTACTAGAACTATGTTACAGGGAGAAAAAAAAATACATAAATCTAAAATATATTTTTATAATGAGAATATTAATGTAATTGCCATTAGAGGTTTTGTAAATCTATTTAGAGAAATTAATGATGATAATAAGAATGGACAGATGTTAGTTTCATTATAAGTAACAAATATCAATCAGCAATTAATCTTATGGTCCAATACGGCAGATAACTCTTGATTAAAGAAACACAGTTTAACGATTTATTGCGCTACAGAATTCATAAAATAATGAGACAATCTTATACATTTCATATTCCTGCAAAGTGCATCTGACTCAACAAAATAGTAACTGGTGACTAGTTGAGGAGGATAGGGAGGAGAGGAGAGGAGAGGAGAGGAGAGGAGAGGGGAGGAGAGGAGAGGAGAGGAGAGGAGAGGAGAGGAGAGGAGAGGAGAGGAGAGGAGAGGAGAGGAGAGGAGAGGAGAGGAGAGAAGGAAATATGTTGAAAAGATATTGGTAATAATTATTATGAATATCAACAACTCATTTTAACTTTTTCCTTATCAACAATTAAAAACCTCATGAATACCTGTAAAATGTGTAAAAGTTTTTCGTTCTTTAGAAGATTGGTTTGCTATTTAACTTCTGACGAACAGATTTCTTTTTATTTATGAAGCTGAAAGTTTGAATGGTTAGCATTAAATTTATATCACTGCGATGAAAAGGAAAGTGCAAGCAATTTATAATAACTGTTGGCATTTAATGGATATTATGTTGACGAGAAATAGTTTTCTTTGTCTTTACGTACGTTTCAGAAGGCAACAAATTAAGTTTTCAGTAGTTTGTCTATATCTGTAGGCTTCTTGTCAGGTTTGAATGACTTGGTTGATATTTATCATGCATCTGAAAGCAGCACAGTCTGGCGCAGGTCGGCGAAACCCAACAGTCCTTTCAGGTCACTCTTAGGACTGTTTGGGAGTCACGTGCAACCACACTGCCTGCCTGCTTGTGAGGGAAGGTTGCAGGCGGGCGAACGATACGAAGCGTAAGCCCGCTCGCGGACGTAAACAGTCATGGGCAAGTCTGATAGACATTTTGCCTGTCTCTGGTAGAGACTACAGGTTTCCGCACAATGACATGAAGTGTAGAATAAATATAGTAATTTCTAATAATGTAGGGGAGTTGGTAGACAAATTAATTAACCATTTCAGTTTGGACTTAAAGACTGAAATATAAAAATTATTTAAGCACATCAGTGTACTAATGATTCAGAAAATTGTGTTTGAGTTTAATAATACATTATGCAACGAGCCTATAATGAAGGTAATTAAGAAGTGAATATGGATATTTATGAAACGAGCGTAAGCGAGTTTCATAATTTTCATACGAGCTTCTTAATTACCATTATAGGCGAGTTTCATACGACTTTTTATGCTCGACCATATTTCTAACTTGATATTATTAATTTTATTTGTATTTGACATTGAGCAATGTTCCATATGTTGTGAGATGTGCGCAGACGCGAAAGTATTGATTTTTTCCGAGGAACAGATGTCCACATTGACTTTGCTAGGCCATAAGAACCTACAGAGATAACATTGAAATTAAATTAGACATTGAAAAAACGAGATGACAAATTGAATTTATTTGAATATTATTTACAATTAACGCTAATTATTATAGTAACAGAACATAACCTTCTGCGACAGTATTGGATTTCCAGCCTCCGTGACTTTTCGCTAATTCTCTTTCGATTGCATATCCGAGAATAATCGACACCTGCGGTTTTATAACGGTAGAAAGCTGACCTGTCATTGGCTGAACAGTTGTAACCTGAGTCGTCATTGGCTGAAAGACCTGACCTTTAATGAGTATGTGTACTTTAATGACATGTATTAAAGGTCTGCTACCAGGTGTATAATTACTACATTTCGGCATGGTCGAGCATAAAGATAATATTGCTATGTATTAAATTTCAGTTCTGCTACTTATTTTTCCTTGTTTATTTTTTAGACTTCCGCTAAATGGACCGAACAGTATGGTTTCTCTTGCCTCTATCTCTTATAAAATTCTTCTTCTTCTTCTCCTTCTTCTTCTTGCTTTGTTTATAGATTCCTATTCAGTAATGGATCCAAATTTTAACGTCTTTTTGTAAGTAAAATTTCAGAAAATAAATATTTTTACATAACCACAACTGTAAGTCTCAATTAAAGGAATTGTAAATAACTTTACAACCAGTAAATTACTGTCGAAACACACGAGATGAATCATGAGAGAGATGATACATGAAGGAGTCTGCTCTTTACCTAAACAGATGGATGAATTTCTCTTCTAAAATAAATAATGTATTCTCTTTTAAAACCACAAATAACGAGGCAAAGACACATGGTATCCACCCTATCATCGATAACTAATTATCACTAATGAAAGGTATGGGGCGCAGGTTCGATTCTTGTGTTTTCTTCTTTCGATATTTTTGGTTTGAAGGTTTGGACATGGACCGCTGCCAGATATAAGTAATTGAACAAATCAACATGATTCATGTCTGTTGCCTTTGCCTTCCCTGTGTTGTGTAGCGTAAATTCCTGAACTTGAGCCACCGGTGGTGGACAGTCCGAGAGATATACATCACTTCAGAGGAGAGGAAGAGTGGGTTAAGAATAAAGTAAATTGGCATTTAGTCATGTCTCAGTAAATTTAAATAAATAATGTATATATATTTTTAGTAGGTTATTTTACGATGCTTTATCAACATCTAGGTTATTTAGCGTCTGAATGAGATGGTGATAATGCCGGTGAAATGAGTCCGGAGTCCAACACCGAAAGTTACCCAGAATTTGCTCATATTGGGTTGAGGGAAAACCCCGGAAAAAACCTCAACCAGGTAACTTGCCCCGACCGGGAATCGAACCCGGGCCACCTGGTTTCGCAGCCAGACGCGCTGACCGTTACTCCACAGGTGTGAACTAATGTTTATAAGGCTACTCAAAAATAACACTGTTTCAATCACTGTAACGTTTAAAGTTTTGTTTACAATAACAAAATTTATATATTTGTAAAATAGGAGAATATATTAACGTTACGTCAATTTTTATTCTTTTTCTTTGGCAATGTTCATTTCGAAATTAAATATATTTTAAACAATCGTTATGCATCATAGTCTTTTTCTCGAATATTTAATGCCTAAATAATAATTTTATATTTATAGA
The DNA here is from genome assembly GCF_040183065.1 of Periplaneta americana. Lineage (NCBI taxonomy): Eukaryota > Metazoa > Arthropoda > Insecta > Blattodea > Blattidae > Periplaneta > Periplaneta americana. The sequence goes on from NC_091130.1 coordinate 10,976,141, forward strand.
TATGAATTAGTATTATTTTGTGACATTAATGCAATAGAGAATTTTGTAATGTCCTGAGAATATTTAGGAATGTAACTTTGTACGCCATAAAATGTTCTCATATTGAAGTTATTTATGCGTTTGATTTGAGTTTTAAGGTATTTTATTGTAAGTACCAGGTTTCTTCAGATTCTTGCCTTTTACAAGAAATATAATTGAACAAGTTAAAACTAGTAGATGATGCAGACATCTACTGGCGAAACTGGTAAATACACGCTACAAAACAGCCATTTTGAGAGCTAAACTAGAGAATATGTTAAACATTCATATTACTTCTTTATGTCGATTTTCGTAAATAAATAAAAAAAAAAACATTAGAAATGATAACTAAACCTGTGAAATATTAGACTACATAGGTCTATATCTAAATAAATGATACAAAATGTAAATGAAATCGAATAGGCTGTGCTATTTTGGGTTTGCACAAATTTTTATTATTGTGCAATTTAGGAAACGATAAGTCATTTTTAATATATACTCATTAGCGGTCGCTTTAAGTCCTAGGTTATATCGAGACTCTCTGTAGTTGAGAATGCGCTTTTGTACCATGTATATTACTTTGTGGTAATTGGTGTCCAATTATGCATTCGATTTTATTTAAGTGAAAATTAGTTTTATTCAATCGAAAAAAACTACAGAGAAAATCTCGACCAGATTTGTCGACAACGGGAATCGAACCCGGGTCCTCCCGAATGCTGGTTCAGTGCGTTACTTCTGAGTCACGTCTCTCGGTTCCACGAATGTAATTTGAGTTGTCTTTTGAACGTAGGTTGAAAAAAGAAACTGTAATATGAATAATATTGCTCGTAATGATTATGATAAAGGAAGTCAGTGAATTGTGGCGAAAGGGTTTAATAAAAAAAGTGTCCGAATTTATGGTATTTATTTTAAAAATATAAAATCCTAAGTAACAGTTAATTCACGACTCTACAGAAATCGATTTTCATGAATGCAAAAATTCATTCAGAACAAATAGGAAAAGGAAGAGAATAGATTAACGAAACGTTACAAACGGCGAACATTTCCTTAATTAAAAGTGAACATTTCCTTAAAAGAAAAGGAAACTTTTTAAACTGAAAAGTGAGGGTTTTTAAACTGAAAAGTGAGGGTTTTTAAACTGAAAAGTGAGGGTTTTTAAACTGAAAAGTGAAGGTTTTTAAACTGAAAAGTGAGGGTTTTTAAATTGAAAAGTGAAGGTTTTTAAACTGAAAAGTGAGGGTTTTTAAACTGAAAAGTGAAGGTTTTTAAACTGAAAAGTGAGGGTTTTTAAACTGAAAAGTGAAGGTTTTTAAACTGAAAAGTGAGGGTTTTTAAACTGAAAAGTGAGGGTTTTTAAATTGAAAAGTGAAGGTTTTTAAACTGAAAAGTGAGGGTTTTTAAACTGAAAAGTGAGGGTTTTTAAACTGAAAAGTGAGGGTTTTTAAACTGAAAAGTGAAGGTTTTTAAACTGAAAAGTGAGGGTTTTTAAACTGAAAAGTGAGGGTTTTTAAACTGAAAAGTGAAGGTTTTTAAACTGAAAAGTGAGGGTTTTTAAACTGAAAAGTGAGGGTTTTTAAATTGAAAAGTGAAGGTTTTTAAATGAAAAGTGAGGGTTTTTAAACTGAAAAGTGAAGGTTTTTAAAGTGAAAAGTGAGGGTTTTTAAACTGAAAAGTGAAGGTTTTTAAACTGAAAAGTGAGGGTTTTTAAACTGAAAAGTGAAGGTTTTTAAATGAAAAGTGAGGGTTTTTAAACTGAAAAGTGAGGGTTTTTAAACTGAAAAGTGAGGGTTTTTAAACTGAAAAGTGAAGGTTTTTAAATTGAAAAGTGAAGGTTTTTAAACTGAAAAGTGAGGGTTTTTAAACTGAAAAGTGAGGGTTTTTAAACTGAAAAGTGAAGGTTTTTAAAATGAAAAGTGAAGGTTTTTAAACTGAAAAGTGAGGGTTTTTAAACTGAAAAGTGAGGGTTTTTAAACTGAAAAGTGAAGGTTTTTAAATGAAAAGTGAAGTTTTTAAAATGGAAAGTGAAGGTTTTTAAAATGGAAAGTGACGGTTTTTAAACTGAAAAGTGAGGGTTTTTAAACTGAAAAGTGAAGGTTTTTAAATGAAAAGTGAAGTTTTTAAAATGGAAAGTGAAGTTTTTAAACTGAAAAGTGAGGGTTTTTAAATTGAAAAGTGAAGGTTTTTAAACTGAAAAGTGAGGGTTTTTAAATTGAAAAGTGAAGGTTTTTAAACTGAAAAGTGAATGTTTTTAAACTGAAAAGTGAGGGTTTTTAAAATGAAAAGTGAAGGTTTTTAAATTGAAAAGTGAAGGTTTTTAAACTGAAAAGTGAGGGTTTTAAACTGAAAAGTGAAGGTTTTTAAATGAAAAGTGAAGTTTTTAAAATTGAAAATGAAGGTTTTTAAAATGAAAATGAAGGTTTTTAAAATGAAAAGTGAAGGTTTTTAAATTGATAAGTCAAGGTTTTTAAATTGATAAGTGAAGGATTTTTTAAATCAAAGGTAAAGGTTTCTTAATGAAAAGTGAAGTATTTTTAAATTAAAAGTGAAGGTTTTTAAATGAAAAGTCAAATATTTTCAAAATTAAAAGTGAATTTTTGAAAAATAAAAAGTGAAGTTTTTAAAATCAAACGTGAAGTTTTTAAAATTAAACCTGAAGTTTTTAAAATTAAACCTGAAGTTTTTAAAATTAAAAGTGAAGATTTTTAAATTAAAATTGAAGTTTTTAAAATTAAAAGAGAAAGTTTTTAAAAATTAAAAGTGAAGTTTTTTAAAATTAAAAGTAAAGTTTTTATAATTAAAAGTGAAGGATTTTTTATATTAAAGGTGAAGGTTTTTTAAATGAAAATTGGAAGTTTTTAAATGAAAGGTGAATGTTTTTAAATTAAAGGTGAAGATTTTGTAAATGAAAAGTGAAGATTTTTAAAATGAAAACTGAAGGTTTTAAATGAAAACTGAAGGTTTTTAAATTAAAAGTGAAGTTTTTTTAAAGAAAGGTGAACATTTTTAAAAATAGAGAAGTGGACTTTTTAAAAATAGGAAGGTGGATGTTTTTTTTTTAAATAGAAAGGTGAACGTTAATTAAAAATAAAAAGATGAACATGCGAACGTTTTTTTAAAAGAAAAAGTGGAATTTAAAAAAAAAAATGTTAGGTTTTTTTTAAACAGCAAAGTGGACTTTTTTAAAAAGAAAAAATGACATTTTTAAAGAAAAAGTGTACTTTTTTAAAGGAAAGTGATCGTTAAAAAAAATAAAAGTTAATGTTAAAAAAATTAAGTGAATATTTTTAAGAGAAAAGCGAACTTTTTTTTTTAAAGAAAATCGAATGTATTAAAAAAAGAGAAGTGAACGTTTTTTCAGGTTTTTAAAGAAAGAAAAGTGAACGTTTTATAAAAAGAGCAAATTGAACGTTTTTAAGCGAAAAGTGAATGTCGTCTTAAAAAAGAAATGTGAACACTTTCTGAAAAAAAAAAAGTTAACGGTTTGTTGTGAATAAAAGATTAAGTTTCAGAAACGAAAAAAAAAGTTTGAGAGTACGACTATTTATCTGAAAAACAGATGGTGAATATAGGCTGATTGTGGTAGATATGCCCTTGTTCCGCTCACGCCTGAGAATTCCTCACGGTCCACAAACCGAGGCGAGGCGCACGCCGTCTGCCCGCAGGATCACGTGAAATGGGTCTTCGTCCATCTCACCTGGTCTTGGCGTTTGCGCAAGGACGTGACTATATATTTAGAAGAGTCGACGATCCTATGAGTCCTACAGGCAGGATAGTGACTTTCACGATGTTACAGGGTGAAGGGGAAAAATAAACTATCAACAGCTACTTCGTATCCTAGCAACCACAGACAGTTGCCACAGACTGAGTTAATGCGTTGTACGATAGCTTACTAAGGTTCAGTTACAACTTATGCGTAAAATAAATTTCACAACAATTTTTATGTCGTTTTGATTTTAGGACGATTTCGTGTTCTACCAACCACTTTATTTAACATAAATTATGTTAACATGACGAGACTGAATATAATATTCAAAATTAATTAATAGAACATTGGACTACTACGAACAATCAGTGAAAGATACCTAGAGAATAATAAAGAATTGTGGTATATAGTATTTGTGGATTTAGAAAAAGCGTTTGACAGAGTGGATTAAAATATGTTGATGGGAATCCTGAAGAAAATAGGTGTGGATTGGAAAGAGAGGAGGCTGTTCAGTAATCTAGAGAAAAGGAGAATTTATGAACCCACTATCTCTTATTACAAAACATCATATAAACTCAGGGATATAGAAGTCATCGGATTAATGGTGGGCGCTAGAGGGACCATAAAAAACAGTTCGTGTCATTCTGTCATAAATCTGGAGTCCCAACAACAACAATTAAGGAAATTTCTATGATAGCTTTGAAGGGTTCTCTGCAGATTTTACGGCGACACTTGTATTTCAATTCAAATTACAGTTGAATTTTCTCAGTCCATTTTTTATCTGTATTTTTTATAAATTTTCACTATTTGAAATATTATCTACTGCAAATTTTAGTTTCTTGTAAACAAATTTCTTGTAAGACATTTTTAATGTCATTTTAAATGTTACTGTGTAACATTCTTTGTCTTTGGGAACCTCACCGAGTTGAGGAAGATATATTTATTTATTTATCATATGAAACAACGAGTTAAGGTCAGGATAGGAGAAGAAATGTCTGAATGAAGTGAAATAGAGAGAGGAGTATGTCAAGGATACCCTTTATAACCTACCCTGTTCATCATCGACTTGGAGGATTTAGTGAAGAACTATTTTCAGAACATGGTGGGGGTGATAGTAAGAGGAAGAATAAAGTGTATGGGTGCTATTCATAGACATTTCGCAGCACTCGCTACGAGCGTACTAAGCTAGCCTCGGCTATCCCCTGGTTACTTGTACAGAATTCAGATCATATCCCATCGTTAACACTGGTTTATGAATACGAAAAACGCTGATCATCCACCGAAAGCCCGCGCTAAAAATGTCTATGAATACGGCCCTATAAGATTTGCTGATGATATGGCGTTGTTAGCAGAAGTGACGACACTAAGAAATATGCTGCTGGAATTAAATGACATTGTAATTATAAATTTAATACTAATTGTAATGTTACTTGTAATTGTAATTATAAATTTAATACTAATTGTAATGTTACTTGTAATTGTAATTATAAATTTAATACTAATTGTAATGTTACTTGTAATTGTAATTGTAAATTTAATACTAATTGTAATGTTACTTGTAATTGTAATTGTAAATTTAATACTAATTGTAATGTTACTTGTAATTGTAATTATAAATTTAATACTAATTGTAATGTTACTTGTAATTGTAATTATAAATTTAATACTAATTGTAATGTTACTTGTAATTGTAATTGTAAATTTAATACTAATTGTAATGTTACTTGTAATTGTAATTGTAAATTTAATACTAATTGTAATGTTACTTGTAATTGTAATTGTAAATTTAATACTAATTGTAATGTTACTTGTAATTGTAATTATAAATTTAATACTAATTGTAATGTTACTTGTAATTGTAATTATAAATTTAATACTAATTGTAATGTTACTTGTAATTGTAATTATAAATTTAATACTAATTGTAATTTTATTTCTAATTGTAATTGGAAATTTAATACTAATTGTAATTTTATTGTTCATATTGTAGTTGGAATCCCCTGGTAGAGGGGCAGAGAAGGCCTGACAGCCTTATCTCTACCAGGTTAAATAAATAAATACTAATACTAAATACTAATGATGAACATGGTTATCGGAAGAGAAATAAAGATGGTAAGCTGTCCACTTGGTCCACTGCCTTACTTAGTATTCGGAAGTTTACCTTCTTTATTTTTCTTCCTTGACCATATGATCAAAAAGTACCAAAGAATTGGCATGCTATTGTATCTGTTATTAAGTCCGAATTTTCAGTAGCTTATAGTAATGCAATACAGACTTTGCTGGCATCCTGTCTTATTGCATCAGAGTCCCCGAGTTCAGCTAACATTTTTGGAAATAAAAATGAAGACTGGCCAAGCCACGGAGAGTAAAATTCATGACGGTATAATTGCAGTCACAGCTTCGCCTCGTTTTGCACACACACACACACACACACACACACACACACACACACACACACACACACACACACACTGCCTCGGTCGACAGATTTACTCCGCGGGTTGCCAAGCCCGGATTTACGAAATGCTAATTACATAACGACTTTAAGCCGCTAGAGCCAATAGTAATCTCTCTTATCTAAGACCTTTGATCAAGATTTCTGTATTAAGTGTGTATGAAATCTCTACCAGTTACGGGATTAGTTGTGAGAGAAATGATCTTGTTACAGATTTCTTTTGGCTGTTATTGTTTTGCCTGAAATTTTTGTTAGTCGATTGTTAAATTTTCATTACTAGAGCCGGATGTTTGGCAAAATATCTTTTTTTTTTACTGATTGGAAGTATAATAATAATAATAATAATAATAATAATAATAATAATACTAATGATTTATTTTAGCTGACAGAGTTAAGGCCGTAAGGCCTTCTCTTCCACTCAACCAGCAAAAAGTGTATATACATATGCATGAACTTACAAAGAATTCAACAATTTGATTAAGATGAGAGTTACATGTATACAAGAGTTATTTACGAATTAAACAACAAAATACTATGAACTATTAATTAAGCACTGAAATAAACTGTGTAGCAGAATTAAGCTAAAATACATAGAATGTTAATATATTTCAAATAATATTAGATAATAGAAAGAGATTATTATGAGACAATTTTGACAATACAGCACTATCAGGATGATGTCTAAAGAAAGAAGTAACAATGTAGACAGTGATAGTTAAAATCAGTATGATTGGAGCGAAATGCTAATAAGGTTATCTTTTAAGCTGTTTTTAAAGGTGTTTATTGTCTTGCAGCCCCTAATACTTTGTGACAAGGAATTCCATTGACGCGAGGTGGATATTGTAAAAGATGATGAATATCAAGATGTTCTATGAAGAGGTATACTTAGCGTGCCACAGATAAGTGATCTGGTATTTACGTCGTGGTTAGAGTATAGATAAGAGAAACGAGACGAAAGGTAATTTGGTGTTGAGGTGTGCAGAATTCGAAAGAGTAAAGACAAAGAGTGTAAAGTTCTGCGTTCTTTAAGTCGGAGCCACGAAAGACTTGCGAAGGACGGTGATATGTGGTCATATCGTCGGATGTTGCACACGTATCTGACGCACATATTCTGAGCTCGCTGTAACTTGACTGACAGTTCAGAACTTAGATCACTTAACAAAACGTCACAATAATCGAAGTGCAGAAGTATAGTTACCAAGAAAGTAAAATTTGTATAGCTACGTCTGTCATCTGTTGAGGTGTTGGCAAACTAGCAAGTGCATTAGACGCAGAATGTAAGATACCATATTATACACCACATATCTCATTTATTACCAAAATGTCAGTTACCATGTTTTACTCCCGGGCCTCTCATTTAGTTAAACTACATTATTATTTAAATTAAGTACATTATTATTATCAGGGAACGGATTTATATGGACTAAAAATATATGAAATATGTAAATATATATGTAGTTATTTTTACCAAAATATGGAATTAAATATGGATTTTTACCAAAATATGGAATTAAATATGGACTTAAAATTATAAAAAAATGACTATGTACGTTAAATATTGGTACATTTTAATCAAACTAAACAAAAAATATAATGGACGTACCTTATCTTCCAATGTAGTTTCAACAAAACACAATTTTTATTGTCTGTTACCATAACAATAGGTTACAAACATTTCTTTCAAGTGCTGAAAAGTGAATCTTCTTCTATTGTCTCTGAGGATAGATTTATACTGACTAAAAGAGCGTTCGACGTCACAAGAAGTAACTGGTACATAATTCAATTTCACAATGTCTGCTGGGGATAAGTCCAAGTTAATCTTCACTGTTGATTCACCACTCATCACAGCAACAACCTTTTGTAGTTCTTCATATCCAGGGTTTTTTGAAAGTACAGTGTCCACCTTAGCTCTTACTGCATCTGCAACTTTACCTCTACCACGATTCAGTTGTTCCACAGTACTATTTATAATTTCAAAACTTTCAGATAGTGAAAGGTGCCTATTTTGGAGACTTTTGATGCATGAAAATGTATGCTGAATGTGAGCTAAGTCATTCTTCACACTTATGTCACAGGTAACTGTTTTCGCAGTATCAATTGAGACTGCATCTTCAGAGTCCAATGCAAGGAGAACATTGTTAATAGAGTCTATATGTTCGGCATAATATTCAACTGCTTCTAGCCATGTACCCCATCTAGTTAAAATTGGCTTTGGTGGCAATGGAATTTCAGGGTACATTTCTTTCAACACGTTAACTCTACTGGGAGCTTTGAGAAATACTTTTTTCACTGATGAACTCAACAAATCTACTTTAGGGAAATTGTCTCTGACCACTTCTGCCACACGATGAAATGCATGCGCCACACAAGTAAAATGAGTCAATTTAGGATATACAACAGATAATGCTTGTCCAGCTTTGACCATATAAGGGGCAGCATCGCTAATAAAGAATAACACATTATCGTACATAATACCCTTTGGCCACAGGATACCCATAGCTTCGTTGAACAGTTTAACTATAGTTTTGTTATTGCACTTTTCTAGAACATCACAATGTAAAAGAATTCGTTCAGAATATTGTTCACTTAACAAACCGATAACTACATTACCAACAAGTCTACCTTCTTTGTCGGGAGTCTCATCAATGGAAACCCAAATTGAACTATCTTTAATTTCATCTCTTATCTTCTGTATTGTCTCATCGTAGATGGATGGAGCATACGTCTTCCTAAGTGTTGACTCATCCGGGATTGTATGTTGAGTATATTTTTCAAGGAATTCCCTGAAGACCTTATTCTTTAGTTTGTAGAGAGGAATATCAGCAGAGATGAGAGAACGGCACAGGTCGATGTTAAACTCAGATCTTACATTCGATGTTGTTGGTTGTGTTAAAAACAATTGTCTCTGCTTGGAATTTAGTTGTTTGTTGGCCTGATGTTTACTAGTTGTAATGTGTTGTTGCACCAGGAACTTTTGTGTAGATGATACTGCACACTGACACAAATTACAAAATAATATTTTATTGTCAGTTGATAAACCATCTTCTTTAAATTCTGAAATGTAACTTGTTAGTTTTGATTTTAAATTGACTGAATGACGTACTTTTGGCATATTTACCGTCTTTATAGTATGATTTACAAAACTGAACCTATGTGTACTCTGACTGGCATTTAACTGTTGAGCTGCACAACTGAAGTCTGTTAAAAATTTTAAATTAAATTAATACAGTTTTGTAACTTACTTTCCCATTGTTGATAGGACTGCTAATTTTCAAATAACTCTGATGTTAAAGGGATTACTGAACATGTGTTTAAATCTCTATTGTTGAAATGTATTTTTAAAAGTTAATGGAATTTTGTTTTGTTTTATTGTTAAACCTAATATAATATGGACTGTTTTATATGAAATATGGAAAATATATGGAAATTAACGAAAATATGTACTAAACTCTAAAATATGGAAAAATATGGAAAATAAAAGTAGGATTTTTCAACCCTACACATTGTGAAACATAAAGATAATGCAAAATATAAATTATATTAGCTTTATAAGTAAATATGTATTTACATATAAATCCTTTCCCTGATTATTATGTTCACAAAACTGTTCAGTTAACTAATATTTTGTCCTCGAGTAGAAGATCTTGCAAAGCAAAAACATATAGTACTAGGGAATCGAAAAGTAATGGCAACATAGTTACTGTTTCGCACTAAATTTATTTAGGTTACTTTTGACATTACATACTACTTCAAATATAGTCTCCTGCCATGTCAACAATACGTTACAAAATTCTTGAAAGACGGCGGATTCCATCTGCAGCATCATTTCTGTATATCTCTCTCACAGATCAATCTAAAGTTCTTCGGATGTCAACTCTTGATTGAAAGCGAATCCCTCGCTTCCACCCAACTTGCAATAGTTCAGTAAGGTAGGACTTGTCTACCACAGGCTTCTTGTAATGCCCTAAAGCACTGAGTTGCATGTTTTTCTCTCGCAACTTAGATTTTTATGAAGCACCTTTGTTCGTACCTTTAGGGATGTATCGTTTACTACTAACAGAGCTTTAAGAACTTTATTGGGTTTTCATTATTTGACTCCAGTTAAATATCTATATCAATTTTCTTTCGTTTTCTCAGCATAGCTCAGTAACTTATGGGACGGAAGGAATTAAGCATTTTTAATAACAACTTTTAACCAACTTCCTTTAAAATATTGAATTTTATCAAATTACCGGTGTTTTAAGAATTGTTTAAAAATACGTTTATGCTCGACCATGCCGAAATGTAGTAATTATACACCTGTTAGCAGTCCTTTAATGCATGTCATTAAAGTACACCTACTCATTAAAGTACAGGTGTTTTCAGCCAATGACAACTCAGCTTACAGGTGTTCAGCCAATAACAAGTCAGCTTTGTACCGTTATAAAACCACAAGTATCGATTATTCTTGGATATGCAATCGAAAGAGAATTAGCGAAAAGTCACGGGGGCCGGAAAACCAATACTGTCGCAGAAGGTTATGTTCTGTTACTATAATAATTAGCGTTAATTGTAAATAATATTCAAATAAATTCAATTTGTCATCTCGTTTTTCAATGTCGAATTCAATAATCAAGGTTATACCAAGTTTAACGGGATTACACAAAGTCAATGACGTTATAGTTCCTCGGAAAAAATCAATATTTTCGCGTCTGCGCACATCTCACAATTCACGACCTAGAACAAGGTCACTTCTGATCTTGTCAGATACAAATAAAATGTACGCATCTGAATAATTTCAAGTTAGAAATATGGTCGAGCATAAAAAGTCGTATGAAACTCGCCTATAATGGTAATTAAGAAGCTCGTATGAAAATTATGAAACTCGCTTGCGCTCGTTTCATAAACATCCATACTCTCTTCTTAATTGCTATCATTATAGGCTCGTTGCATAATGTACTATTAATTGTCAGTTGATTTATTTATTTCATGATTTCAAACTTTTTTTCTACTCAAAACTTTATGTTATCATACTATTTGTTCTTATTTTGCTTTCTTTCTTTAATAAATTCTTGAGATATTGTTTGTTTTTCACAGACTGTAGTTTCACGACTTCTTAAATTACTTTGTACAACATATGTATGTGTTCTTGTATAGCCCCTACATATGAGCTATACTCGTTAAGGCATATTCAATAAATTTAATAAAATCAGACACAGCCACAGTATTTACAAAATATGGCTACTTCGAGAAAGATTTCAATGTTCATCGCTAGGAGCATTGATTTACAGCATTGTTACCATTACTTATCGAATGCCCTAGTATTAAAAGTTTATTTTGTGAAAAAGTAATTTTAAAAGTTTTTTTATTCACCTGGAAATTTGCAGATACGAGATATCAATTCTTAGCCATCGATATGTACAGTAGTGCCAAAAATTCGGACCGACCCTTGTAGCTGATTTCAGAGCCTTGTTCACTCCAGAGCACGATAGACTGGTAACCAAGACTTTCGTGGTTCGAATCCTGCCTGGAAAGGAAACTTTTTTTGTCTCTTATTCAAATTTATTCCCAATACATTTCGAGATATTTTACTACTTAACTAACTTATTATTCGCAGAACATGAATTTTACCAGCAATTGAAAAGTGTTGGGAATAAATTGAATAAGGAAAAACAAAATGTTTCTCTCCCAGGCAGGATTCGAACCACGGAAGTCTATCGTGCTGTGGAGTGAACAAGGCTCTGAAATCTGCTACAAGGGTCGGTCCGGTTTTTTTTTTTTTTTGCCACTACTGTACCTTCTCCTCAGAAACTAATATAGCTCAAAGCATGAAAAGTTTTTCAACTTATCTACAGTATTGCAGAGATTGCTCAGCTCTAATTTCCAGTCATTTTCACAAAAACTTTGTTGTGCATGAATATTAAAGTATTTATATTTTTTTTTATTAGTCGGTTACCAAAGAAATCATGACTTATTTTCACAAAGTACACCTTCTAAAAAAAGAAGTCAGCACTTTCAAGACAAAGTCAGCAGTAAAATTATCAAAAGTAATCTCACTAGACGTTTTGATTTATCTAGAGAAAATCAAAACTCGAGTGGGATTTAATTGACTATTACACGATTAGAAGAAAGTATATAAAGATTAGAAGTAACTAAGTACTCCAATACAATAAAATATTAATTGACTTACGAAAATACAACTGTCTTCAAATGTATTATTGTACCATCTCAACATTACAAATATTACGCTAGATGCATGCTAGATGGCAGTAGTGAGCAATGCCTTCTCGTCGAGAAGTTCTCGACTATTATACACGATGGCAATGTTACTAGTCAAGAATGCTTTGTTGATTCAGTTTCATTTTTATTAAAATGCAACATTCCACTTCAATTATCCGAATCCCAGTAATCAACGTCACTTGACAGATGATTTTCAATAAATCTTAATACTAACAATCTCTGATACGTGACTATCCATAATATCATATAGCAGAAGCTGTAACATAACCTAACTAATATACACAAGTGTTAGAAAAGTTTTAATTAACGACGATGACATAAAAAATAAACATGAATAATTTTAAAAGGAATAATTATTGAATGTACAATTTTCAAATTTGAATGTGGTTGGTGGTTCAATTGATGTTATATTGGACGTGTGCGTAATAGAAGTGGAACTCTTTGATTTAGGCCTACATGGTGTATTCAACTTATTCAGGATTTCCGAATGGTGCTCTTCATTTATTTGTAAATCGGATTTCAGAAGATGCATAGGTATGATCAGTGATTTTTATTACTTCTTGTTCTTGAATGCCAATGCGAGTGATATTTGAAACTGCTGTGCATCGACTGGAGTGGTTTGTAATTTTAATATATATATATATATATATATTTTTTTTTTTTTTTGACATATATATATATATATTTATGCTCCCTCAATTATTATCACTCAATAAAAGAATTGTATTCCAATGGATACCATCCCATTGTGGAATCCTGGGAAACGAGAATGCGGATGCTTTAGCAAAGAAGGGCAGCACTGCTACTTACAGACCTGTTACTAAATCTACGTATTACTCTGTGAAAACATTTATTAAATCTGCATACTTAGACTTCAACAAACAAAATTTGATAACACAATCCCAAGGGGTAAAATGGAACTCTCTGCATCAAAATCCACAGTTAATTCCCGATTTACCACGAAAATCGTCTGTAGCTGCATTTAGATTGGCAACAGGCCATGATTGTTTGGCCAAACACCTGCATAGAATTGGAATATATCAGTCCCCTAACTGCCCATTGTGCAACTCAAACCAAGAAATGGATTCGGAACACCTCAAAATCTGTGCTTCAGTGGCTAGTCATGGTAATATCTTTGAAAAATATTGGAGTGCAAGAGGTCAAATGACTTTATTGTCAAACGCCTGGCATTAGAAAACAACAACAACAACAACAACAACAACAACAACATATTTTGACGTCCAGACCAGCGCAGTTTCAAATGTTGGCAAACCAAGAAACAAATGCTAGGGACGCGATAAAATTAAACAAATGCTAGGGACGCGATAAAATTAAACAAATGCTAGGGACGCGATAAAATTAAACAAATGCTATGGACGCGATAAAATTGTGCGATAAGCAGCCATGATTGGTTGAAATACGTTCTTTCGTACCGTTTTATTGATCAAAAGTAGTATGACGTAGTAAGAGTGTAATAGTCATAGAGATATCTATAATACGTTCTAAAATAAGGTACTTAAAGATGTTCAATTTAAAATTGTTAATGCAGGGCCTCTGATCTCACCCTAGGAAGGGATTCTGTTTAAAAAGAAATAGGTGTCAATGATATACATTCACTGCGGGCTAAACCAGGGAGATGCACTATCACCTTTACTTTTTAACTTCGCTCTAGAATATGCCATTAGGAAAGTTCAGGATAACAGGCAGGGTTTGGAATTGAACGGGTTACATCAGCTGCTTGTCTATGCGGATGACGTGAATATGTTAGGAGAAAATCCACAAACGATTAGGGAAAACACGGGAATTTTACTTGAAGCAAGTAAAGCGATCGGTTTGGAAGTAAATCCCGAAAAGACAAAGTATATGATTATGTCTCGTGACCAGAATATTGTACGAAATGGAAATATAAAAATTGGAGATTTATCCTTCGAAGGGGTGGAAAAGTTCAAATATCTTGGAGCAACAGTAACAAATATAAATGACACTCGGGAGGAAATTAAACGCAGAATAAATATGGGAAATGCGTGTTATTATTCGGTTGAGAAGCTCTTATCATCCAGTCTGCTGTCCAAAAATCTGAAAGTGAGAATTTATAAAACAGTTATATTACCGGTTCTTCTGTATGGTTGTGAAACTTGGACTCTGACTCTGAGAGAGGAACATAGGTTCAGGGTGTTTGAGAATAAGGTGCTAAGGAAAATATTTGGTGCTAAGCGGGATGAAGTTACAGGAGAATGGAGAAAGTTACACAACACAGAACTGCACGCATTGTATTCTTCACCTGACATAATTAGGAACATTAAACCCAGACGTTTGAGATGGGCAGGGCATGTAGCACGTATGGGCGAATCCAGAAATGCATACCTATAGAGTGTTAGTTGGGAGACCGGAGGGAAAAAGACCTTTAGGGAGGCCGAGACGTAGATGGGAGGATAATATTAAAATGTATTTGAGGGAGGTGGGGTATGATGATAGAGACTGGATTAATTTTGCACAGGATAGGGACCGGTGGCGGGCTTATGTGAGGGCGGCAATGAACCTTCGGGTTACTTAAAAGCCATTTGTAAGTAAGTAAGATATACATACCTTTTTTCTGTTGTGAACTAAAATCGTAGAAACCTCCTCTCATTAATAAGCAAACAGGATAAAATTGTATAATATATTATCAGATTAGAGCCCTTGTGAATGAAGTTATTTTAACACGTGAGTTATCACGTGAAACTCACTCTCCTGTTCGAAACTTGGGTGGAGACTGTCACTTGTCTCTCACTGCAGTATCACGCACTGGGTGAAGTAACACCTTGCATCAGTGTCTAAATTCGGATGAGAACCTGACAGCTAGAGCCATTGAATCGACTGACCGTCGTCACAATCCCAGTGCACTGACGCCTCTGTCCTCAAATTCAATTTCCTGTTGTCATTACTTCTATTCTCCGCGGAGCTGCACCATCAATCAGCTGCAATTTCGTAATCGAGTGAGCTCTGCTAGTCGGTGAATAAAAGATCGCAAATTGCGTAATTGGGTCACACTAATTGTAAATAGTAAGAGTTTTTTTTTAATTTCTTCCATATACAAAATTAAAATAACAGAGAGGGTTTAGAATTGAACGGATTACATCAGCTGCTTGTCTATGCGGATGACGTGAATATGTTAGGAGAAAATCCACAAACGATTAGGGAAAACGCGGAAATTCTAGTTGAAGCAAGTAAAGCGATAGGGTTGGAAGTAAATCACGAAAAGACAAAGTATATGATTATGTCTCGTGACCAGAATATTGTACGAAATGGAAATATAAAAATTGGAAATTTATCTTTTGAAGAAGTGGAAAAATTAAAATACCTGGGAGCAACAGTAACAAATGTAAATGACACTCGGGAGGAAATTAAACACAGAATAAACATGGAAATGCCTATTATTATTCGGTTGAGAAACTTTTATCATCCAGCCTGCTGTCAAAAAATCTGAAAGTTAGAATTTATAAAACAATTATATTACCGGTTGTTCTTTATGGTTGTGAAACTTGGACTCTCACTTTGAGAGAGGAACAGAGATTAAGGGTGTTTGAGAATAAGGTGCTTAGGAAAATATTTGGGGCTAAGAGGGATGAAGTTACAGGAGAATGGAGAAAGTTACACAACACAGAACTGCATGCATTGTATTCTTCACCTGACATAATTACTTACTTACTTACTGGCTTTTAAGGAACCCGGAGGTTCATTGCCGCCCTCACATAAGCCCGCCTTCGGTCCCTATCCTGAGCAAGATTAATCCAGTCTCTAGCATCATATCCCATCTTCCTCAAATCCATTTTAATATTATCTTCCCCTCTACGTCTCGGCCTCCCCAAAGGTCTTTTTCCCTCCGGCCTCCCAACTAACACTCTATATGCATTTCTGGATTCGCCCATACGTGCTACATGCCCTGCCCATCTCAAACGTCTGGATTTAATCTTCCTAATTATGTCAGGTGAAGAATACAATGCGTGCAGTTCTGTGTTGTGTAACTTTCTCTATTCTCCTGTAGCTTCATCCCTCTTAGCCCCAAATATTTTCCTAAGAACCTTATTCTCTAACACCCTTAACCTATGTTCCTCTCTCAAAGTGAGAGTCCAAGTTTCACAACCATAAACAACAACCGGTAATATAACTGTTTTATAAATTCTAACTTTCAGATTTTTTGACAGCAAACTGGATGATAAAATAAATTATATTGATGATATTATAATTTTAAAAGAGTAAATTCACATTATTACTCACCAGAAAAAATTATGTTAAAGCTGGTTTTGAAACCACTTTCCACAGCAATTCACGTAGCCGGTCTAGAGTGAACTGAACGCTTTAAGGTAGTACTTATACTAGTAATAAATAAAAAGAACTGTCACCAATGGATCCAATTCGCAGTTAGCTGTGAATTATGATGTAATAGTCTGTCCATTGTTCTCTAATTCTAAACATCCCAGCGAAGTTCACAAGAATTTTATGTTATAAAAACAACATCTGTGATTACTTTCAAAACTATTCAAACTCTGACACATGTTTATATGAACATTTTTCTTCACAATGATATCAGGAAATATTTTCTAGAATATTGCACGATCCCCGTGAATCACTCTATTGGCATGGCAATAGATGCGCGCCAGGGCAGGTTCTCGAGAAGTCCACTCGCGACAGATGTCTTGTTATTTCACATGTTTGTGTTTGTCTTTAGTATCAGAATTCCACAAGTGTAAATTACTGACACTCTGGTTTCAAAGTGAGTGCATATGAGTGCACTCTACTGTGCAACTTCAATTGAAATTAAAGTGTATGCTCTCACTATTCATGACACTATACATTAGGTAACTTACTTACATGTGGCTTTTAAGGAACCCGCAGGTTCATTGCCGCCCTCACATAAGCCCGCCATCGGTCCCTATCCTGTGCAAGATTAATCTATTCTGTACCATCATATCCCACCTCCCTCAAATCCATTTTAATATTATCCTCCCATCTACGTCTCGTCCTCCCCAAAGGTATTTTTCCCTCCGGCCTCCCAATTAGCACTCTATGCATTTCTGGATTCGCCCATACGTGCTACATGCCCTGCCCATCTGAAACGCCTGGATTTAATGTTTCTAATTATGTCGGATGAACAATACAATGCATGCAGATACATTATCTAACTAGTCTAAAATTTCAACAATAGAATTTGACCAATCTTTTATACGAAAACACTTTCCAGATAGCCATGTTCTCGTGTGGAAGATTGGAGAAAATGAAGTCTTTACAGGGAGAGAATTTATAATATATTGCATAAAAGATGTTACAGATACTGTACTCAATCCAGAAAACGTAGACGTACCCCGCTGTGGAGTAACGGTTAGCATGACTGACCATTAAACAAGCGGGCTCAGGTTCAAATTCTGCTTGGGGTAAGTTACTTAGTTGAAGATTTTCCGGTTTTTTCCTCAACCCATTAAGAGCAAATGCTGGGTAACTTTCGCCGCTGGACCCTGTATTCATTTCGACGACGTTATCACCTTCATATCATTCATACACTAGATAACCACAACAGTTGATAAAGTGTCGTAAATAACCCACTAAAAAAGTCGACGGTCTTAAGAAAATACAATTATAATCTCCAAACTCAATAAAATTCAGAGGAGTATAGACAAGACTGTAAAATTAATTGAAACTGAAATGAATAAAAGACAGTTTGAAGCTTGCTCACTTGCATTGAATGTAAGTGCAAGTCTCCATCTTAAGATTAATCCAGTCTCTGCAATCACACGCCACTTTCCTCAAATCCATTTTAATATTATTATTGCATCTACGTCTCGGTCTCCCCAAAGGTCTTCTTCGCTCTTTGAGAACTAGCGAAACTACTTCAAAGTTTGTCAGTATGTTATATCTTTGGTTCTGACTTATCCCGTAGTTAGAAAGTTAGCTTACACGATCAGAAAATTGGAAGTCAGATATCTCTGAACGCCAGTATACACATTATCTATAGAGGAAATACAGAAATACTGGCGTTACCAACCGATTGACAAATTAACTCAAACAAAAGTCATAAAAATGTTTTTAACAATACTGAAAAAAAAATTGGTTCATATTTCGTAGTTTTTTTGCGATAGAAGGGAGTTTATTTCGTGGTTATTGATATATTTCGCACAATGAACTAAATTTCGTGTCATTTCGCGAATTCGTTTTATTTAAATGTGGTACTTTACGTATCTTTTATGCATCTACAAGCAAAAAAAGTAAATGTGGACACTTCGAGCATATCGCTTTTTCCAAAAGGGTCCCTATCTTCATCCGAGGAGTTATTGAGGATTTTTCCATGTCTGAATGTCTGTTTCAGTTATTATTTCAACACAGTAGCAGACTATTGTCTATTCTCTCACTGTTCTCTGACAACTGACGATATAAGAGTGCCTCTGCCTTATCTTTCCTCTCACAACTGGCTACTATCTGTGTTCAGAGGGCAGCGTTTTGTGCACTACAAGATGCGCTGTTTGAAGACCACTGGACTACCGGTACATAATGAAATTAATACTCCTGAATATGACCGTCATAAAAACACCTTAAAAGTGCTTATCGCTAGCCATGACTTAACCATCCAGCAATTTTTATTATACTAATAATTATTTCGCAGTGAAAATGCACACTTTTCAGCTGTAAGCAGTCTGCTTAAGGGTAGTGGGTAGTGATGTCTGTGCGATTAAAAAATTTCAGTACAAAAGTTTAGTTCAATATTTCTAGGCTTTTAGTTCTCAGAGTTTAATAAAAATTTTCATGCTTATGCAATCAATCATTCTGAATTCAGTGGTATAAAAGACAACTAAATAGTTCCATATCCAAGTGCAAAATAAAGGCCCTAACTGATAACCTGTTTTCCCACTTGGCTAAGTGTACCTCATTCTTCAGGTGCACATTACTTGCTACAATCTTCACTCATATGCTTTGTATTTTTTTAAGATATCCGGTAATGTATATTGTAAATTCTAAAGCAAAATTTAGTTAAATATTTCACCCCTAGTGAAACAGAAAAAATAATGACTTTTGTTAATATTTTTTTGCAATTTTTTCAATGCATATATATTTTTTCTCGTGTTATGTATGTGATATTCTTAAACCCGTAGGTCTACTATGTAGAACACAGGCTGCAGAAAACACTGTAAAAATTTCATGTCAAATTGATTCATTACTTTCAGAGAGAAATGCACTTAACTTCGAATAATGTCAACTTATGGAAAACTGCATTTAAAAAGAAGGATGTATGAATTACATGCGCAGTCAAATTTGAAGAGGCCATTTCAAGGGCGTATCTGCAGAAATACCCCCCCATAATATTTATATTGTTTTAAAGAGCAAGTTTTGTACTTTTTTTTAAAACACAAAATAAAAAAATCGGATTTTTGACCCCTAATCACTACCTGGTTTCCTTAACTCTGTGGCATTACATCTGTTGTACTTATTTGATTTAAGCAAATTTTTATAGTAATTTTGGTTAGTGTATAACTTAATGCTGTTAAATAAAAAACCTACTAATGACTAACGGTAGTACGAGTGTTTTCAGAAAGCACAGTAGTCAACGCAGCCTGCTCACGTGCTTCTTCTTGGTGCGATAATAATAATGTAACATCCCTCTTCTTCGCAATCTCAGCACCATCAGTATTTGCCTTGTAGAAGATTCACAATCGCAAGTTGCTATGCCAAGAGCAAGAGCTGATTTCCAAATCTGGGGTAATTTAATTAAATCTGTTTACCTGGTCTTATCTTATATAACTGGAATTATCTCTCTTGTGATAACAAGTCAATTTTTGTGTTTTGTGTACATGAATATTGTACGTGCTTAATGCTTTTTATTTGCCCTAACTAACCAACTAACTAACTAACCAACCAACTAACTAACTAACTAACTAACTAACTATCCTACTGATTGCAGATTTGATTGATCTTGGCTGACTGATAACCGATTGACATTAGTTAAATAACTGAGACCTACGACCTAAAGACATTACTTATTTATTAACTGTCTTTTTGACTGGTTCCCTTGACTGAATGGACTGAGTTCTCTGACTCCACTGGTTCCATTGACTGATAGACTAAATGCGTTGACTGACTAGGCTGATTTCACAGACTGGCTTGGCTGATTTCACAGACTGGCTTGGCTGATTTCACGGACTAGCTTGACTGATTTCACAGACTGATCTAACTGATTTCACAGACTCGCTTGGCTGATTTCACAGACTAGCTTGACTGATTTCACAGACTGGCTTGGCTGATTTCACGGACTAGCTTGACTGATTTCACAGACTGACCTAACTGATTTCACAGACTCGCTTTGCTGATTTCACAGACTAGCTTGACTGATTTCACAGACTGGCTTGGCTGATTTCACGGACTGGCTTGACTGATTTCACAGACTGGCTTGGCTGATTTCACGGACTAGCTTGACTGATTTCACAGACTGACCTAACTGATTTCACAGACTCGCTTGGCTGATTTCACAGACTAGCTTGACTGATTTCACAGACTGGCTTGGCTGATTTCACGGACTGGCTTGACTGACTTCACAGACTGGCTTGACTGATTTCACGGACTAGCTTGACTGATTTCACAGACTGACCTAACTGATTTCACAGACTCGCTTGGCTGATTTCACAGACTAGCTTGACTGATTTCACAGACTGGCTTGGCTGATTTCACGGACTAGCTTGACTGATTTCACAGACTGACCTAACTGATTTCACAGACTCGCTTGGCTGATTTCACAGACTCGCTTGGCTGATTTCACAGACTGGCTTGGCTGATTTCACAGACTGGCTTGGCTGATTTCACAGACTGGCTTGGCTGATTTCACAGACTGGCCTGGCTGATTTCACAGACTGGCCTGGCTGATTTCACAGACTGGCTTGGCTGATTTCACAGACTGGCTTGGCTGATTTCACAAACTGGCTTGGCTGATTTCACAGACTAGTTTAACTGATTTCACAGACTTGCTTGACCCATTTCACTGACTTGACTGATTTCATTAACTGCCCATTCAACGCAATAGAACAAAAACTGCAGCCTCAGTGCCAGCAGTCAGCATATTTTATCTTACAAGTGAAGACGTAAAAATGCAGCAAGCAAAATAAATCAAAGTTTTTTGCGACGACAGTTAATGATTGAGTTGCGTGACAGTGTATTTTTCATAGATGGAAGATTCTATTTTGTTTGTATTTTAGTATTAAATATAAAAGACTCTCGGGAGGAAATTAAACGCAGAATAAATATGGAAAATGCCTGCTAATATTCAGTTGAGAAGTTTTCGTCATCCATTCTGCTCTAAAAAAACCCGGAAAGTTAGAATTTATAAAACAGTTATATTACCGATTGTTAAACTTGAACTCTCACTTTGAGAGAGAAACAGAGGTTAAGGATGTTCGAGAAGAAGGTGCTTAGGAAAATATTTGGGGCTAAGAGAGATGAACTTACAGGAGAATAAAGAAAGTTACACAACGCAGAACTGTACCCATTGTATTCTTCACCTGACATAATTAGGAACATTAAATCCAGACGTCTGAGATGGACAGGGCATGTAGCACGTATGGGCGAATCCAGAAATGCATATAGAGTGTTAGTTGGGTGGCCGGAGGGAAAAAGACCTTTAGGGAGGCTGAGGCGTAGATGGGTGATAATATTAAAATGTATTTGGGATGGGTGCAATATGATTGTAGAGAATTAATTAATCTTGCTGAGGATAGGGACCAATGGCGGGCTTATGTGAGGGCGACAATGAACGTCCGTGTGATTTAAAAGCCATAAGTAAGTAAGTTTACTATTAAAATCGTCATTTTTTTACAATTTCTATGTCATATTATTTTCAGGTCATTTTATAGGTAATTTTTCTGTAATTTTTAGGTAGTCAACTTCCGAGCACTACTGATGATATAATTTTTGTTTGCCGCAGTTGTTCGCGAGAACTATCTACAGGCCATCCGGAGGAATTCTTCGGGAGACATCGTGGCAGCTCTTGGTAAGTAGAAACAATCATCTCTCTTTGGTGTGAAAAATCAGTGCGACTGGTAGGAAGTATGGACGTGTGATTGATGTTGCTCCAATGACACTTTAGTGGACCGGATCCGGAAATGAGTGTTTGAGGCTCGGACATAACAGCAGGTTTGGCGATACAAAGCCTAATGTCCCTGACCAATGCGACCAGCCCAATCATCTCTAAGGCAGATCTGACGCACGCGATGGGGGCAGCTGCTGGCTGAATGCCGTTACGTCAGCAACTTGGCTGCAGTCAGGATTTACCACGACGATTACTACCGTGGTGACAGTTGTTTACGTCATTGGGATTCGTATGCATTGAAATACAGCCACAACAGAGGTCCGAGTTCAAATTAGAGTAAATAAAGGCAATAAGATTCGCGGAGACGTACATTCTTGGGGTCTCGTGACTTGCCCCGCCGACGACGTTGAAATTAAGACTCGTGACAATCTTCATTCGCAAGTCAGGCGTTCAGGCGCACATGCAATCCTGCGACGTTAGAGGAAGCTCTTCGATATTATTTCGGTTACCACGCGGTATTAAAGTTTTCATCAAGTATGTACAGGTTTATTTATTTACTAGCCGTACCCGTGCGCTCCGCTGCACCCGTTAGAAATAAATATAAAGTAATTACATAATTAAAATAGGACGTTTGATCCAGAGAACATTCGTGTTTGATAGAAGGATAAATCGTTTAATATGTTACTTAATTTAAATTGTATTTAAATAATTAAAATGCGATCATTTTGGTCCAGAGACACTCATTTGGTGCAGTGACAATTCCTTTAACCTGTTTCTTAATTTTTATTACATGCAACCATAGTTTAATGAAGATTAACATCATTTAGATTTAATGTGTATATTTTATTTTACTTGTTACAGGTTTCCATTGAATTATGGTAATAATTTTATTTTAACCCTTGTTTTCTACGTATTCAGTAAATGGCGCTTGGCCCACTATGGTTCTGAACCCTTCAAATAACTTAAATTATATTATATAATATTACATATTATATTATATTATACGAGTATTATATTATATTATATTATATTATATTATATTATATTATATTATATTATATTATATTATATTATATTATATTATATTATATCAGAAGTTACTGTAATAACATTATAGCATTATGTCCATCTAGAGAAACTACACTTTCCAATGGTGAAATAATGATTAATTATACAAATAGGTTAATTTAGCTTCCGATATTACTTCATACAAACACAGAAACATTCTCTGTAGGCTATCTTTCATAGCTTTCGATTGTTGCTGTCCAAGGACCCTTATAGACGAAGTCATTTGCTTTTTAATTCATTACACGGCCTTAGATGGCAGTTATTTTAATTTTAAAACTCATTTATCTCATTAAATATCAGTCCTATCACAATTGTTCAAGGAATAACAATTATCGCAAATTATTTTTAAAGAAACTTTTGTTATGTAACATTTTTCACAAAAATCAATAATAAGGGAGATATTTCGATTTATTTAATTCAGGCCCCCTTATAAACCCCCTTTTAAATAATGTATTTTGAATGCCATATAGCCTAAAATCTAAGTTACAACGAACTTAATTTATGTTCCAATTTTCATCGAAATCCGTTCAGCCATTATCGCGTGAAAAGGTAACAAACATACAGACAGACAGACAGACAGACAGACAAACATACAAAAATTTCAAAAAAGCGATTTTCGGTTTCAGGGTGGTTAATTATATATGTTAGGACCAATTATTTTTGGAAAATCGAGAATTACCAGAAAAATTTCCTCTACAGATTTATTATTAGTATAGATTTATTTATTTATTTATTTATTTATTTATTTATTTATTTATTTATTTATTTATTTATTTATTTATTTATTTATTTATTTATTTATTTAACAGGGCGAAGCCTCAATTACACTAGACAGTTCAAATATTTGCTTACAACATAAAATTGCAGACAACATGAAAAAAGAAATAAAAACAGATACAAATGTAAGATAAAAGTTTAAATATAAGTTAAGAATGAAAAATAGACAAACACATACTCCGTAAATAAAAGTCACAGATATAGATGCAAATAAAAAATACAAAATAAAAAAAATGAACAATAGATACATTACCGGTCAAAAGTTTTCGATCGGCTATGAAAACAACTATATTATACTTTATTTCAATGTACAAACACATCGGAAAAACTACATAGATCAGGCCTGCACAAGGTTTGCGCTCTCCGAGCCGGCTCACAGCTCATGAGCGGAATGCAGATATTAGCTGCGCTCTGTATAAGGGTGGACTGGAAGAAGGGGTGATCTCGTACAAAATATACACAAAAGGAAGTACTAGTACGAGTGTTTATGGAATGAATTCCCGTTCAGTGTTTGCAGAACTATCTTGGACTATTATTAATTAATAAAGAAATATTTATTTTACAGAAGTAATCGAAATTCTGTAGCTACTTAAATGTACAATATCATTTTGTTATATTTTTATTTATCAGTACATCAAAACGAGGTTTTATGCTGTTGGCAGCTGAAAGGAACAGTAGCCTACTGATCGTAATGAAACATCAGTTACAGATGTTCGATGTCTGCCTTTATTAAAGTTGATCATAGAAAACAGTTGCTCGCAACCAAACATAGCAATCATTTTCATAGCCAGCCAGTGTAGTCGTGGATATTATTGCTAATATTTAGTCTTGTAAAACTCAACCAGGCTAGTAGTATTATTCAAACGATCTTTAGCCCTTAGGTCACATTGAAGATCAATAAGTTCGAGCTGTAAATCGTTAAATGTTAAATGTTATGTTCCGTCTTTTAGATTCCTCCATACTGTACTGTAGCAGTAGGTAAGCAACGTGAAACAGTTACTGAGAATAGGCCTACACACTGCACTCCACTAGATAGCTGAGTGGTCGTTTCCCTCTCCTCTACCTATAGCAAGTCTATGTCATTCTGACGTATCTTGCTCTCCGTTTCGGCGAGCGGTAAACACGGCTCTCCCGCTCCGAAGGAGCGCGCGCGCTCGTTGAGCGCTGTTTGTGCAGGCCTGACATAGACCAACAAATAAATATTTTCTCTCTCTAGCACTATATGATATGATAAAATATTTAAAACGAAATCCCTATTTTAACCACAAATCCAAAGTTGTGATAGGTGATAGACTATTGTATCTAATTCCAATTACCAGTTTCTTCCTTCGTACTAGTAACTCATGTTGAAATAAACCTGCACTTACTCTATAAAAGAGTACCTTACATACTGTAAATTCAATCTTCACTTCTGCCCGATCCGAAAAGATAAAATTACTCAGACATGCTATCTACTGTCCATTTTGTCTCAGGGTAGTAGAAAGGCGGGAAATCACGTGACAGTTAATTAACGAGGCTCCTTTATTTAAGTTATTTTAAACAGTTGTATAATATTACGTAGACGTCCAATTCCTAACAGAAATTAATCTTTTCAGAAAAGAGCTAAGGCAGTCTAGTCACTAGCCTTTACAGAGGGGCGAGCAGAAGCGGGTGGGGGAAACCGGGATGCGACGTAGGCAGACGGACGACAGTACCTGTGCGAAATATGATTCAATATTGAAAGCTCTTTCGTCACAGGTAAACGCGAACATATTTCTGGAACGTACTATACTCACTAACTCAGTGCTGTTTGTGTTTACTATGACCGCAAGGCGACTTTTACTGTAGAACAGCCGTGGCGAAAATGTAATCGTGCGCCGAGTCACTGTGTAAGCTGCAACGTGCATAGCACCTATGGAGGGAGGCGGACACCCGAAGGGGAAGTGAAGCAACTGTCGGACATTAACGGTTTTTCATTTTCCTTATGTCAAGCACTTAAATAAAATTATATACAGTACAAGGCTACAAACTAATGTTTAGTACGTGTAACGAAGAAAGAAATGAACAAGAAAACATAGGCCACATTATCACAACTTAAAATTAATAGTGTTCAGAATGTCTCTGCGGCAGAGTTTCAGAATCAGGAATTATGTCACTTACTGCCAGTCGTAGTTGATAACGAAGGTATTTGTCTGTCAGTCGTGATCTAAATTTGGTTTTTACTATATTAATTGTTGAAAATAATGTTTCACAAACGTAAGTTGTAGCGAACATGGCTTCAACAGAGCAAGCGAAAGAACGAAGCTTCGGATATTTATTTTTTGCCAAAGATTTGAAAAGTTCAACATTTGTCAAGTCCTTACATCTAGCTTTCATTTGACATCACATAGTAAATATGCGAGTTTAAATTGAAGAGCTAACTGCATTATTCGTACATCTGCTGAAAAAGAATCGACGTACAGAGCTAATAATAATAATAATAATAATAATAATAATAATAATAATAATAATAATAATAATAATAATAATAATAACACTTAACCTTGTAATGTTTCATCAGTAACATGTAGTATAATGTCGTTTTATGTTATACAACCGTTTTCCTAGTAATACTTGTGAACAAATCATACATTTAATATTCTCATCATATTGTCAGCAAAAAAAATGCGTCCTCCCATCCTACTTGAAACTTTCGTTTTTATAGAGGTACATGGTTTCGAGAGAGATATTGCGACGATACGCCACTCGCAGGTCAGAGACAAATACAAATAGAACGGAGTTTGACTCCAGTGAGTGAGAGGGTGGGGGTTGTAGGTAGGAAGCGAGAGAAAAGCACTGCGAGCCATAATGTGCTCGTGAGCCGCATTTTCGCCACGGCTGCTGTAGACGCTTGGTTGTGTGTGGTTGAGTAGTAGAGGGGGGTGAGAGTGAAGTACATTCAAAAACTCAGGTGCAATAAAAATTGAAGTAGAAATAAAGTGATGTCCCCGTATAAGATTTGTATTTTAACTCGAAGATCATCTTATTGGTATAAGTACACAATGGAAACAGGAATACTAAAAAGCATAAGTATGTGTTCCCCTTTATTAATATGGGCACGCACAAAGGATTGCTATAAATTGGTGGTCATTCCTGGTAAATCACCGCGACGTGTATTGAAGGGTTGACTGTTGAATCATAGGACGAAATGTACATATGTACAATCCAGGAAGAGGCACTTACATCTGTAACAGACGCAATCCGAAAAGTGACTGCATTAAATCCACTTGACCCTACGTAATTGACTGCCAACTCTTTCCTTTAACATTTCCCTCAATTAAGGTAGCGATCCATAACACCGCATGAGTGTAACAACGCCACAATTTTACACTCATGATTGTGCTGGAAGAAGAGGGAGGGATTCGAGGGCCGACGAATGATTTATTGACCTGTCACATGCTGATTTCGGTTAGAATATATCTCATAAAAGAAGATAAGGGGAACTAAACCAGCTGTGATCTTTATAATGGTCCTTACATAATATGTAAAATTAGTAAGTGGTTTGTTGGAATTGGAATTTTCGTGAGGGGGCACTTTGACCCAGCACTGCGACAAACTGGTGATGATTCATATCTTTGAGTCATGTTTTCATGAGCTTTATATACATTTTATAGTACCCTCTTAAGTTCAAAATCAAATTTAAAAACCATTTAGGACTCGCGGAACCCGTAGGATTTGCTCGTGGAAACTTGGTTTTGAGGAACACACTTTCAGAAACGCTGGCCTTTTTTTCTGTCTATCAAGGAGGAGAGATTCGAAGATTTATTTTGCTTACCACACATATTCTGTGAAGAATACTTGTAGCAAATGTAGCCGAACGGCCGTGTTCTTGTACAAGTACAACACGCCGCACCGTGAACTTAACCCGGATGATGATGATGATGATGATGATGATGATGATGTAAGGCGTTAGGTACAGCTTACAGCAGTAAAATTTTGGAAATATTCAACATTTTTTTCCTCCATTACTGTATCTTGTACAATAATGAAAATTAGTATGTGTAAAACACTGTCCTGCTATATGAAAAAAAAAAAAAATATTTTTACGATTTAAAAAAATTATTAACATTTTTTTTTTTCAAAATTCAGTTCACTGTGCAGTGATAAAGCGTTTCCCACATAACTAAAAAACTATCCAACATTTTGTGATGGAATTTTTTGTGTATTAATGCATGTCATATCGACAATATGATGCAAGATTACTTCTCTATCTTTGATAGATTGTCTGATAAAAAAAATTCATTTTACAAAATGGTCAAATATCAGTATTTTCTTTTAACACAAAATAAAAAAAAATATTATTTATTAAGGAATGTAGTTGAAAGAGCATGATATTGTAAACATGAGTTTCAGCAATAAAATAAAAGAGAGAGAACATCAAAAAGTTAACAAGTTTATGAGTTATGAGGGAAACGCTTAATCACTGCACAGTGAACTGCATATTTTGAATTTTGAAAAAAATGTATAAATATTTTTTAAAACGTAAAAATATTTTTTTCATATAGTAGAAGGACAGTGTTCTACACACACCAATTTACATTATTGTGCAAGATACAGTAATGGAGGAAAAAATTTTTGAATATTTCCAAACATTTTACTGCTGTAAGCTGTACCTAACCCCTTAATGATGGAGAAATGAGTCCGAGGTCCGACGTTTAAAGTTATCAAGCAATACTGCGTTATTTGGTTGAGGGAAAACATCGGAAAAATCCCCTATCAGGTAACTCGTCCCAACCAAGATTTTAACTCCTGAGGCATGTTTTTACTCCACAGCGCTGCCTATACCATTAACGTTGGCTTAAATAGCTATTTGCGAAATTTAGTGTCAAAAAGAAAAATTACAGATCATTTACAAACTCACAGGGAAAGTGCACATACCATCTATCAGGAACAAATTATTCTTAAGTATGATTTTAAAGAAAAATTATGTAAACTTTGAAAATTGGGACAATTATAATTCATTATTAGAAAATAACAACAAGAAATAATTATAAGTAAGCTAATTGGAATATCAAAGTGAAAATTTGTGTATTGCATCTCCAAACTGTAAGAAATACTTACTTACTTACTTACTACAAATGACTTTTAAGGAATCCGGAGGTTCATTGCCGCCCTCACATAAGCCGCCATTGGTCCCTACCCTGAGCAATATTAATCCGGTTTCTATCATCATATCCCACCTCCCTCAGATCCATTTTAATATTATCTTCCCATCTACGTCTCGGCCTCCCCAAAGGTCTTTTTCCCTCCGGCCTCCCAACTAACACTCTATATGCATTTCTGGATTCGCCTATATGTGCTACATGCCCTGCCCATTTCAAACGTCTGGATTAATGTTCCTAATTATGTCAGGTGAAAAATACAATGCGTGCAGTTCTGCGTTGTGTAACTTTCTCCATTCTCCTGTAACTTCATCCCTCTTAGTCCCAAATATTTTCCTAAGAACCTTATTCTCAAATATTCTTAACCTCTGTTCCTCTCTCAAAGTGAGAGTTCAAGTTTCACAACCATACAGAACAACCAGTAATGTAAATGTTCTATAAATTCTAACTTTCAGATTTTTTACAGCAGATTAGATGACAAAAGCTTCTGAACCGAATAATAACAGGCATTTCCAATATTTATTCTGCGTTTAATTTTCTCCCGAGTGTCATTTATATCTCTTACTGTTGCTCCAAGATATTTGAATTTTTCCACCTCTTCGAAGGATAAATCTCTAATTTTTATATTTCCATCTCGTACAATATTCTGGTCACGAGACATAATCATATACTTCGTCTTTTTGGGATTTACTTCCAAACCTATCTCTTTACTTGCTTCAAGTAAAATTTCTGTTTTCTCCCTAATCGTTTGTGGATTTTCTCCTAACGTCTTCACGTCATCCGCATAGACAAGCAGCTGATGTAACCCGTTCAATTCCAAACCCTCTCTGTTATCCTGGACTTTCCTAATGGCATATTCTAGAGCAAAGTTAAAAAGTAAAGGTGATAATGCATCTCCCTGCTTTAGCCCGCAGTGAATTGGAAAAGCATAAGACAGAAGCTGGCTTATTCGGACTCTGCTGTAAGTTTCATTGAGACATATTTTAATTAATCGAACTAATTTTTGGAAATACCAAATTCAATAAGAATATTGTATAAAACTTCTATTTTAACCGAGTCATATGCCTACATTGAAAGAAATACTTGGTGAAAGTTCAAGATTAATTGGTGTAAAAATGTAGGAGTTAGATATTTCACAGATCCATAGCATTTAATGATAGAGAAATGAGTCCGAAGTTCAACGCTGAAAGTTATCCAACAATACTGCGTCAGTTGGCTAAGGGAAAACCTCGGAAACATCGCCAATCGGGTAACCTGTCCCAACTAGGATTTTAGTCCGTCAGATAGGCTAACCGATACTTAACAACGCTGCCTGTACCATTAACATTTCCTTAAGTAGCTATTCGCGAAATTTAGTGTCGAAAATAAATATCACAGATCACTTACAAATTCACTGGAAAAGTGCACGTACGTCTTAAGTCATACCTGCACAAACAGCGCTCAACGAGGGCGCGTGCTTCTTCGGAGCGGGAGAGCCGTGTTTACCGCTCGCCGAAACGGAGAGCAAGATAAGTCAGAATGACATAGACTTGCTATAGGTAGAGGAGAGGGAAACGACCACTCAGTTATCTAGTGGAGTGCAGTGTGTAGGCCTATTCTCAGTAACTGTTTCACGTTGCTTACCTACTGCTACAGTACAGTATGGAGGAATCTAAAAGACGGAACATAACATTTAACGATTTACAGCTCGAACTTATTGATCTTCAATGTGACCTAAGGGCTAAAGATCGTTTGAATAATACTACTAGCCTGGTTGAGTTTTACAAGACTAAACATTAGCAATAATATCCACGACTACACTGGCTGGGTATGAAAATGATTGCTATGTTTGGTTGTGAGCAACTGTTTTCTATGATCAACTTTAATAAAGGCAGACATCGAACATCTGCAACTGATGTTTCATTATGATCAGTAGGCTACTGTTCCTTTCAGCTGCCAACAGCATAAAACCTCGTTTTGATGTACTGATAAATAAAAATATAACAAAATGATATTGTACATTTAAGTAGCTATAGAATTTTTATTATTTCTGCAAAATAAATATTTCTTTATTAATTAATAATAGTCCAAGATAGTTTTGTAAACACTGAACGGGAATTCATTTCATAAGCACTTGTACTAGTACTTCCTTTTGTGTATATTTTGTACGAGATCACCCCTTCTTCCAGTCCACCCTTATACAGAGCGCAGCTAATATCTGCATTCCGCTCATGAGCTGTGAGCCGGCTCGCAGAGCGCAAACCTTGTGCAGGCCTGTCTTAAGTTATCCGTAAATTATATTTAGTGTATATCGTTGACGAGAAACACACGACTCTCATCATGAGTAAATAATTGGCCTATAGTTAGAATTTTGCTGGTTAACACTTGATAGTACACTTACAGAGGAGTTAGAACAGGTGTATGGTGTTACAGCTGACGTTCCTTACCAGGCGGCAGTGATGTACTGGTCTGGTCTGACGTGTTGCTCCAATGCCCGCACAATGTTTCCAAGCGTAATGAATGCCTGGTCTTATCAGAAGTAGGAACAATGGAATACACAATTCCACTAACTTGTCAATAAAACACTTGAAGTTCTCTTTAATAACCTTGTATTCTCTTCAAATTAAAGTGGTTGTAATCAACGAATTAGACAATCGACAGTGAATTAAATATGCAGTAAATTCCGACCAACCTCTCGCTTAGGCAATTCCATTCTCATCCAAGACCAGAGTCCGAATTAGGACTTATTCTATGATATCAAAGTTGTTATGTGACGGATTTTACCGGTAATTTGATTTACCCTGTTATTATCATTCCGCCATTGTTCCATTATCATTTTATTGTTATCTCACATGGCAATAGAATTCGTAATTAAAATGAACGTTGTAAAATAATTGAGTCGCTGGGACAAAAAACGGTACTTGTCATCAGTTTCGGGATATCTAACAAGGAAAGGACACGCTCTATATATCACCGAATTAAAGCAGATTTTGTGACATGAAAGTACAAGACGTACTGTTTAAAGTCATACCTGGTATGGGTGGCCAATGACCCCTCGTTTTGGAAATATTGGCAATTGTTTATGACATACTTCCGTTAGGTGCCTAATAGGGAAGCATTAGACTGTGTAACGGCGTAGCTCATGTGGTTGGATGCTGAGTTGTCATCCAGGCAACTTAAGTTCGAAACCTAATGCCTTCTCATATTTTAAAGCTTGATGATATTATTATTATTATTATTATTATTATTATTATTATTATTATTATTGTTATTATTATTTTAATCCACTTTCAGTTGTCAGCTCCTATATTCAAAGCCATGTTGAAATATGCGTGGTATGCATCAAAATTAATAAACGAACGAGAAGTGTTTGTGAATGTGAAGGATATCTGTTTCGCAGCAGAAGTGCGGAAAAATGTGTGTGACTGTGGACAACCTTCTTTCATTTGCTGTGCATGGTGCAGGAAATATGTATGTTTTTATGACATCATAATGAATCGGGTACAAAATGAAATGGAATAGCTGCTACAGAAATAGAACAAACACCAGTGACACATCTTACCTTCCTACGTGAGCAGTATTTCATTGTTTATCCTTTACAATACAATGTTAGTTAATTAGTAATTTGTTTAAAACATGATGAAGCATTCAATACATTGAGAAATATGATATAGGTATTTAAAGAGACAACTGTGATCACAATATTAGTCTTTATTAAAAGAAAAAATATATAGGACCAGTTAAGATTCGAACTCAGGTTGCCTGGATAACAACTCAGCATCCAACCATGTGGGATACGCTGTTGCACAGTCTAATGCTTCCCTATTGGGCACCTAACGGAAGTATGTCACAAACAATAGCCAATATTTCCAAAACGAGGGGTCATTGGCCACCCATACCAGGTATGACTTTAAACAGTGCGTCTTGTACTTCCATCTCACACAATCTGATTTAATTCGGTGATATACAGAGCGTGTCCTCTCCTTGTGAGTTGAGAGTGATCCCATATTATGTGAGAAACCTTCATCATTAATGTAAAAATGGACGTTGTGGCACATTGTAGAATTCTAGCACTAAGTTGGAAAATAGGACTTGTCAAATTATGCCTACTATTTCACTTTTTCCAAAAAAAAAAAAAAAAAGTGTTCCACGCGCTTCTAGATACATGGCCAGTTTCATCAACTACTGTTAAAGTCTAATTAAACGTTAAAGTGTAATCTTTTACCAGTAAATGTTTAAATAATACATTATGCAACGAGCCTATAATGATAGTAATTAAGACGCAAGTATGTTCGTTTATGAAACTCGCTTGCGCTCGTTTCATAATTTTCATACGAGCGTCTTAATTACCATTATAGGCAAGTTTCATACGACTTTTTATGCTCGACCATATTTCTGACTTGAAATTATTCAGAAATATTCATTTTATTTGTATCTGACAAAAGATCGGAAGTGACCTTGTTCATAGCTCGAAATTGTGAGATGTGCGCAGACGCGAAAGTATTGATTTTTTCCGAGGAACAATAATGTCATTGACCTTGATGTAATGCAGAGAATGTATAACCTGGAAATTGATTTAGAATTGAAAAACGAGATGACAAATTGAATTTATTTGAATATTATTTACAATTAACGCTAATTATTATAGTAACAGAACATAACCTTCTGCGACAGTATTGGATTTCCAGACTCCGTGACGTTTCCCTCGTTGTCTTTCGATTGCATATCCGAGAATAATCTAAAACCTGAACTTTAATGAATAGGTGTACTTTAATGACATGCATTAAAGGACTGCTACCAGGTGTATAATTACTACATTTCGGCATAGTCGAGCATAAAATTACTTATGTTGTAAACAGTGATGAGTCCAGCCAGCGTAAGAATATTTTTTATTGAATAATTTCAAGGAAAAATTGTTCCGGAGCCGGGTATCGATCCCGGGACCCTTCGCTTAGCGCGCGAACGCTCTACCGACTGAGCTACCCCAGGAACTATACACGACACCGTCACAATTTTTCCTTTTATATCCACACAACTCACATGAGCTGACAAGACGCCATAATTCAACTATGAGTGCACACAATACTGTGTGACTTAAATTGTGGCTTTTTGTTAACGTACCTCCAGTAACGAATGTATTATACAAATCTGGCTTTCAGGTAGTAGCTCCCTGTAAAGCAGGTTTGAATAATTTCAAGGAAAAATTGTATTGTCTGCACTCATAGTTGAGTTCTGGCGTCTTGTCAGCTCATTTGAGTTCTGTGAATATAAAAGGAAAAATTGTGACGGTGTCGTGTATAGTTCCTGGGGTAGCTCAGTCGGTAGAGCGTTCGCGCGCTAAGCGAAGGGTCCCGGGATCGATACCTGGCTCCGGAACAATTTTTCCTTGAAATTATTCAAACCTGCTTTGCCAGATTTGTATAATATTTTTTATTGCTTCTCTTCAATGTAAAAAATTGAGTTTCCGGTACCTAATTCTTTGCACTCAGGTAAGGATTTAATTAATGATGCTGAAAAACTATTAAATTATGACATTAATTGCAGTTGATTTGGTAGCATATAGACAGATCTATGAATCTCTAAAGGCTTATTTTGTAATAGTATATTACGATACAAGATTTTGTAATGCACTTCACAAACGTGTATTGTACAGTATTTTTTTTGCACGATCATATTTTTAAAATTGCAAATACAATATATTTTGCATTGAACATTTAGAGCAATATTATTCAAAAGCCTTCGCAAAACTGGATTGTAACGGTAACTAAGTAACAATAGGTGCACTGTAATGGGTCTATTTCAGTATAGTTTTATGTTATGAAGAAGGTTTCCTTAGCAACAAGCTTCTGTGTGGGAATTCTAACTTTCAAGGCCTAACAGAAATAGCTGTAAATACTGCAAAAAACACGACCGTACAAAAATAATTATGTAAACCTTCTCCAAATGGTTTCCGAGCAAAGGTATTTTGCATTGAAATAATTATTTCATATTTCGCCAAAATAAATTTCATATTTTGGCCAAGTTTTCTTCATATTCAGCCGGTCTCTAATCATATCACTATCACCAATTTCCATCAACGTTAGATACCGTACAGTTGATACAGCGTCGTTAAATAACATTAAAAATGCAAATAAAAATATACGGTCTACTCCGCAGGCTCAGATTCGATTTCCAGCTAATCAAATGAAGCAGGTAGAAGTATGGGATAGGAAGATTTTGTCTGAATAATCCAATTTCCTCTGTAATAATTCAAGCATTTTCCCTGATCTAAAGTTATTCTCATGATCAGTGAAAAAACCAAAAGGAAGCTATAGCATTAGATTTTTCCACTACACAAACAGCATGGGGTTTCTACGGCATTGTTCTACGGATTCCCTCTATAGTTTGCTCTGATGAAAAGAATGACACACTTAAGAGCGTATCAAGATTAATCAATCCATACATTTCAGCTTTGATTAATTGTTTAAAAGATAATGTAGGCTAGATTCAGTATCTCAATGACATCGGTAATCAAGTCCATAGTACTTCGAACAAATGTGTAATCGCCTGGGGTAATATGGAAGTTTTATTTCAACGAAATCCATACTGACCTGTATTATTTGAAAATTAGAAACAACACAGCTCGGATACACTTGTAGGTTGCCAGTTCAAAAATAGACTGCACACATGTTAAAATTCAATCGCCTGGGGTAATATGGAAGTTTTATTTCAAAGAAATCCATATTGACCTCACAACTTGGATACACGTGTAGATCACCAGTCCAAAATTGATTGCACTCATGTTAAAATTCAATCGCCTGGGGTAATATGAAAGTTTTATTTTAACGAAATGCATACTGACCTGTATTATTTGAAAATAAGAAACAACACGACTTGGATACACGTGTAGGTTACCAGTTCAAAAATAGACTGCACTCATGTTAAAATTCAATCGCCTGGGGTAATATGGGTGAAATATCTCGCAATCGAAAGGATATTCTTCAGTAAATGTGCGGACTATATGTGATGCCAATCTGTTAACAAGGGATATTGTTGTCCATCGGCCAGGGCCAGGGTCTCCAAATGATAGTACTATATTTAATAATTCACACATCAGATCACAATACGAAATGGGAAGAATTCCTAATATAATTATCTTAGGTGACAATAGTTATCCTTGATCTTTATTAACACCAACTCACACATTATAAATAATTGAAAGCAGCGGCATGTAAAACAAAACGGTAACGAAAAGCGTTATCTTGGCCGCTTTATTATTATTATTATTATTATTATTATTATTATTATTATTATTATTATTATTTTGTTAGGTATTACATTATGAACACCTATATAAATCTAGTTTACCTGGAAAATTAAAAACTAACATGTAAGAAACTTATGAAAATAAAATGTTCCGTGACCCTTCTATCTATCTATCTTCGATGAATGAAATATCATAACTTCGTAAGTATAAAATGTTCATGTTTGCCTGTAGGCCTATGTGACTTCAATGAACATTGACTATTGACATCATTGAAAGGAAAGTTTTCTATGAATGTTATTCATAACTCAGTCTTAGCTTACGATATTTCTGACGGTAGGTATGAAGCATGGAATAAGAAGGCTGCAGTTTATGATGCCTCACACTTCAAGTCCAGGATGTTGTTATTACGGGTGATCTGTCCCGCATTAAATTGGCGCGCCGGTGATTTATCAATCCACATCACCACACGTTCTAACGACATAATAATGCACAGATTGGATTAAAACCGAGTGAAGTTCAGTGACAGATTACGCAACCGAATCTCCTTCCCTCCTCCCACTTATGTCATATAGGATGCATAAAAATTTTGATCTGGTTCTTTTTATCGATGTAACAGACGGGGGGCGAGACAGGAAAGGTAGAATCCTATCTATAATTCTGCTTTCGGGATCTTCTTCAGACAGTGGCGCCAATTTATATGAGCCCACCAATAATTTGTCGTGTTATTACAATATTGTTATTATTACGTAAGGTTCTCAAAAGTAAGTTACATTTTGAACTACATATAACATTTTTAAAATTTAATATGTACAAAAATGGTAATACATTTGTATGTATCGAACAATGTGATTTGTTCATTTATCACACTCATTTGTTTTGGTTAACATGGTAACATGTTTTGTTCATAATGTGTCATAAGTAAGTTTACTTCTTCTTACTTTTGTTATACCAAATTTACGAAATCATGATATCAAGAACATAATCTTCATACAGGATAACGCACCTCCCTATATTTATACACCAGTTAGGCGATTGTTACATAACACGTTTGGTGATCGCAGTCAAGGTTGAGTGTCAACATAGAGCGCTACACGTGAAGAGAACTTAGGGACAACTGAAGGCAGTGCTTGAAAAGCCTAAAGAATATACCGCGAAAGTTTCCCTGAACGAAAATATCCTCATTATCGCATATTTTCTGCAATCCACAGTCAACTGGAACAATCCGGCACATTTATGGTAACCAGCCCACTTTGCAAAGTCAGTTCATGAAGTAATAACCAACACTTTTGACGAACGGTGGATCGGCCAGGGAGGACCTGTAAATTGACCTGCAAGATACCCGGACCTCTTTCCATTAGAGTTATTTCTTTGGAGCTACATGAAAACCATGGTATATTCTTCCCCTATTAACTCGGAAATGGGACTTGTTGCATAAAATCTTGCATCAACCACTGTCATTCAGAATACACCTCATACTTTTCAGAGCGTCCAATTAAATGAGGCTGAGTCCTATTAGATCTTTCTGGTACATTGCCTCTGTATCGTGATAGTATCACTTCATCGCTTCCTAATAGCATTTTTAGTTAAAATGGCACCATAAACAAAAAGTTATCAATCACCCAAGGTGAAAAGTTTCTACAATTTGTTTCCTCCTATTATACTGAACCTCTAGGTTATTTGCTCCTGAAGCGTAGGAGAGGATAGACACTATTTCTTTTTTATTGGCCCAATTTGATTTCCCCTCGTCCTATATCGGTCCCCTGCTCTCACGTCAGACCTATCCTGCACATGAGAATTGGCCGCTAGCCTCATCAGCGTTACCGCAGCCACACTTGAGCGAAGTGTCCACTCTTTATGTAACCATGGCGACTGATCGTGAGAAACAGTTCACTATCATCAAGCGCAACATCGCTGCCCTCAGGCAACGTGAAAATTGTTGCACACGGACTTAGTTACTAAGACAGAAGCGATTCTTCCATAACGCCCAATCCCAGTTATAATTATCCTATAATTCCTTGCTTATTACCTCCAAGTTCTCTAAAGCCATAAGTGTGTAAGTATTAAATGTTTTATATTTGTAAATGATAAAATCTCTCCTATCTAAAAATTAATAATTTCTACGTTATTATCTATATTATGAACTTTTAAAAAATATTTAATCGATCTCACGATTACGCCTCTAGAATATGTGACACTAATTGAAGTACATCCTGTGTATAATTGTAATTTAATTTTTAATTTAATAAATGACCCAAATATCTGCTTTGACCCGAAAATGATTACTATCAGTTGGAGAGGTTAAGCTTCTTCATTAAACATGCTTATTTTATTTTAGAAAGCTAAAAATTGTCAGCCCTCTTAAGGCGTGATGGCTTTCCAGAAACAAGTTTAAAGGTAATATATCCGTGTAGGTCTCTACTAGGTTAGAAATGAGTTTGTTACGTCACAGCGTTCCGCTCTGAAGGCCATACAGAGCTGTATTATCTTTATTCCATTGTTTATGCACGAAAAGTGGCATGGCTTTGATAAAGACTTAAAACTTGCATAAAGAGAACGTGTGATATAAAGCATTTCTACACTTCAGTATGAAGACATTGCTTCCTAGGAGTAGCAACTACTTGCGTCTGGTAGTTGAGTCCTTCCACCGGTATAGCTCAGGCGGTAGAAACCACCCAGCCATCTTTATACAATTAATTCCAAAAGCGATGAGATATTAAAATTAATGAATAGGCTAATGTTTTTCGATACTTTTTTATTTTAGTGATTCATATATTTATACAAGGGGACCGTGTTAAAACCGTTCCTGTAGATCTGTGGTTTCAGTATCTGATGGAATTGGAAAGAATAACGTGAAACTTTTTCTAACGTGTATATTCTAAAGAAACATTAAACTTTGTTTGTTTGTTTGTTCGTTTGTTTGTTTATTTTGTTGTTTATTAATTAATTAATTTATTTATTTATTATGATTAAGCTGCGAATTTATGCCTATATGCCTATTTTAATCCTTAACCTGAAGGCGGAAGATTTTAGGTTAAATATCCATTTTAAGACATTGTGAGTATTATATGCGAATTCTATAGTGCCTATAATTGCCTATTCCACTAGTAAATGCCTATTTGCTTATAAATACCTGAAAGTTGCCTAAATATCTATATTATATATTATACTTGAATTTACTGACCATTCTATAGATATTTTTTTAACTGTAATTTGTTTCTTTTTTATCAGCAGAGGGAAGTGATATAGAACTGTCGATAATTCTGTATATTACGTTTTACTGCCACCAGAGCGCAGAGAAATCGAATAATTTGAAATCAACCAATAAGAAAAAAATGTATTTAGAAAGCGCATTAATCATTGTGGTAGTTGACTAGGGTAGTTGTTTTAAACAGTGTACCCGTTCTGTGAGTTTGTGAATTGAGTATGGAGTTGAGTTTGCTGCTTTAATACGTGAAGTATACCGTGGAGATATGCCGAAGCATAAGTCATCAGAAGCCTGACTGGAAAATACATTGACATTACTGCGTTCCCACTGGTTTGGTCCCCAGCTGAGATTGGATCCCTGAAGTATCGCCCCATCACTTCATGTGAAGTGGGAGTTTCTCCCAATTTAAGAACGTTCTTACAGACAATAGACATCAGTTCTCATTACAACATTTGGACGAATATTTAATTATTCACTGCCATAATGACATTCCTATAGAAAGTAGTGTATAATGCTACGCTATAGTCGTGTTAGCCATTAAGAATTAGAAATTGTTAGTGTCTTTTTAAATGCCTATTTTAGAATTTTGAATGCCAATTTTGCCTGCCTATTTTAACTGTATTTAGTGCCTAAAAATCCGCAGCTTAATTATGATACAGTCGGTGAAAATGTATTTGTGCAATTGACAGTCAAATATTACATATAAAATAAACAACAGAGACATAAAAGACAATAAAATTGTATCAGAAACACTCAACAACATTAACATTAAAAAACTCATTAATATCATAAAAGTGTTTGTGCGAGATCGTGCGTATTAGCTTGTTTTCCGCACAGAACCAATACGCGGTAAGTATGAAATACCACATTCAGTATTCCCAACGTAACACACATAACAATTTCCCTCTTCTTACCGCTTAAGCGCGACATTCATTTTACTGCTTTAGGCTTTTAACATATTATTTTTAGAGACATTTAACATAGTAATAATTATAAATTGGAAACTTACCACTGCAATTTCACCTAAATTGCAATGTTAATTATTGTTTTTAAATATTTGCAAAAATTAAATAAAGTCTACTACTCCACGAAACTTATTGCATTCCTGATACAAGTAACATTAAGGAAGCCGTGAAAAAATCAACAAGATTCCAGATGCGGATGTTATTATTGCAATATGTTATATAAATAATATTGTTAAAAATATTAAAATGAAAAATAAATCATTACATAACCTTACCGTTTGTTTTAAGTTCGCATTTATAGACTGGGGTGGAGGAAGACAGACGTATATCACGGCCTGCTGGAGTATAGTAAACACAGAAAACATTTTATAGCAACAATGTTGAAGAAAGATATTTTGGTTTCCGAAGTTGCTGTCATTAAACAGAAACCAACATGGAGATTTCATTGCAAATAATTAGAAATTCGTCTTTCAGGTATGTAATAAACGATCTTCGCACAAAATAATGTACGATACACGAGCGGTATGTTTGTTTTCATGTTCTCGGAAATTAAAAAACCTCAACTACGTTTCGCTTTTTCAATCTTTTCCTCGAACATGAAAACGTCAACATACCGCTCTTATAACGTATATTACTATTTTTGATCAACCAACCAGAGAAAAGTCTGTTAAAAGACTTCCTTTCTAGATTGAAAACATATGTCGGAAATTTATTTGCAATTTTTAAAAACATAATAAAATAAGTAGCTATTCATTGTTTTGGTTAGGCTGCATTTAGGTAAGTCAAAAAGGTCACGATTTCTGGCATTGTATATGTGAACATCATTCATATGTGTCAACATTTGTGAATTATCTTTGACAAAATTTAGGACTTCATAAATATACAGTGATGTTACAGTCATTATTCTTTCATTTACAAATAACGGACTGCAGTGTGCTTTCATTGATGAATTTGTTATAATTCTAATGGCTTTCTTTTTTGTAACAAAAGAACTTTAATTCTAGAGTGGTAAAAAAGGAAACAAATCCACTCCCGTCACAAGTCGCTGCACCCCACGATGTGATACAAATTAATTCCATTCTAGCTTTACCAATCTTATTAAGTACAAGGAAGATTTCTTTCTTGGAAATAACGAAACCTCGTTTATTGCAGGCTTCTTTTATTTTCACTTAACTGTACTTGACATTGGAAAGGGTCGTAATGCACCCCTCCCAAAAAGGTTCGATTTTCTTGGGAATTTCTGCTGTGAGTCGCCGTTCACTCCGACTATGAGATCACTCACTACTGGTCTGTCACCTC
Organism: Periplaneta americana; assembly: GCF_040183065.1. Classification (NCBI taxonomy): domain Eukaryota; kingdom Metazoa; phylum Arthropoda; class Insecta; order Blattodea; family Blattidae; genus Periplaneta; species Periplaneta americana. The sequence goes on from NC_091130.1 coordinate 11,018,237, forward strand.
GCGCCACAGTTCAGCTGTCGTGTGACTCCTGACGCACATGACGTCATTCAAATTCGTTATCAGAGATCGGGGAACAATCCTGTATACGCAAGGAAATTTTTTTGTAAGAATTCAGTTCTTATCAATATGGATTGTAAATCACAATTTAACCTTACTCAAATTAAAACATTAACCGTTCATTTGATTAAGTATACTGTAGGATACAATATTTTAATTTGTACAATAATTGAAATGAAATACCGGTAACCGAAAAGAAATTGATAAGAAAATATAAATTACGCAAAAAACAGGATATTATACAACATTGTGTTAGTTGTTTTCTTTGCAGTCCGTCACGGTTTAATAAATACCAGTGTGAGATACAGTCCACAGTATAAAGAAGATACAGTAAGGTCAACTAGCCCATTTCGTGGGAACAAATTCTGAGTGCTCATGTCACGAAACCGGGTGTATTGTCTAGAACCTCCACCAGATGGTTCTCCATCTACGACAGGCTGGCATAATTTAATATTAACTGAAAAGATTTATTACTCATCTTTTAACAATATGAAAGACATGAGGCAAAGGAATGGCAACATAATCATAATAATATTACTTCCGTATGTAAACATCATGAAAATATTCACTCATTGACGCTAATTTTAAAGTCACTGGTAGATGCTTATGTTGGTAACGTAATATTCAATCATTAGCTACATAGATCATGACATTCGTTTCGATGAAGTTACGTCAACAATGGATATAATAAAATTTTGTTGACTAGCTAATAACATTATATTAGTGATGGATATTATTTCATACCAGTAACGTTATACTTAGGACTACATGATTATTCCTATTATTGACAGTAATATTTTGTACATTGATATTGATTTTGGTTTCCAAATTGGAATTAACATACACATTAAAATTTCTAACTGTATCGGTTGAATAGAATGTCTCTAAATAAGTGTAAGAAAACATAACCTCGACTGCATCCGATTACATTGGTGTACAGCTAGCTCTTGGATCTAGCTATGAAAGAGCGATTGAAAAGGTATAAAAATTCATATGAGCAATGACCCTTGCCCGTGTAGTAACATGCCGTAGTTTGAACTCCGTGAATGCATTATTTCCTTAGTCGAGGCTTGTATAGAGATAAGTAATTAGTATGCGTATGAAGGAGTTAAAAAATGTCAAAATTTACATACATAATGATTTTTGCCCATAGTAATAACCCAACTTTGCAAGGGAATTATTTTCTGTGTTCGACTATTACAAAATTATAAGACGTAATTAGGGTTTGGTGTAGGCTCTTGTGTTTAGCAATGGAATTAAGAATTTGTATTACTAACTACAAAAAATCCTTTACGAGAATGGAAGAAGGTAAGAATTTGTTAACTCAAATGTGTTGTTACTGCAATATATCTTTTACGAAAATGGAAGAAGGTAAGAATATTGTAATTCAAACGTAGCCTATTACAGCAAAGAAAAAGTGAAAGAAGTTACCGAGATCTAACTGTTGCCAGTTAAGCATTGTCCACCAAGTGGAGCAACCCATAATGATTTAAGGATTACGTACGTAGTTATTTGATAAAAGTTGCAGTAGATAATTATTAGGCCCTTTTTGTACACTTAGGTAGTTAGGCCTACAATTAGTAGTCTACATCGGATATATAGCGAACACACATTTTTAATTATAACAAGTTACCTCGAATTCTTGTTTATTTATTAAATGTTTCCCTGATGTATGTATTTTACAACATATTGTGATCCAAGATGAAATGCAATGGATATGAAGAAACAGAATAAAACGGTAAACACTTCGCTAATAGTTTGTTTTACTTCAGTTATATTCAACAGTGCAATTTTATATGTATTTTGAAAAGAAAAATTGAATTTTCATTAGCCCTACATAATAAGACACAAATATCACTACAGAACAAAGGAATAATTGCAACAGTTAATACAAATGTTCATCTGAAAGTTTAGCATGTCTGAACAGCTGATCGCTAAAATCAGCTGTTAGCTCTGCCGATACTAGCGACATGGTTGGATTAATTGAGAACTAGACCTCCCTGAGCTTAATTTTAGTACCAACTACATCAAAGGTGCCGACAGGAGTTGTCTCTACTGTATCTTCTTTATACTGTGGTCCTTCCAATTTAAGGAAGTAGTCTGTTACAAAGAACCATCTTACAGTGTTCTATTATACACCTAACCAACATTTAATTTTATGGCCACAGTAAAGATGACCGGTAATATTGCTCCTGTACGCGCTATTCCAGGCAGAGCTCAAGACAATAACCACTGTACGCGATGCCACAGTGAGGTTGAAACTTTGGCTCATGTCTTGGGTTCATGCCCATTTGGCGAAACTCTTCGTATCAGCAGACATCACAAGATCAGGTCTGTAATCGCACATGCCTTCAGTCCAATGGCTACACTACCTATGAAGAAGTCCATGGAATAGCGGATACCGAAAGTCATCGGGTATTTATATTATAACATTTAAACCTGGAGAGACAAAAGGTTATATTCTGGATCCGACCATCAGATTCGAGACGCATTAGAATCAACCTGAGGAGGTTAATCTAGAGAAAAGGAGAATTTATGAACCCACTATCCCTTATTACAAAACATCATGTAAACTTAGGGATATAGAAGTCATCGGATTAATGGCGGGCGCTAGAGGGACATAACAAAACAATTTGTGTCATTCTGTCATAAATTTGGAGTCCCAACAACAACAATTAAGGAAATTTCTATGATAGCTTTGAAGGGTTCTCTGCAGATTTTACGGCGACATTTGTATTTCAATTCAAATTACGGTTGAATTTTCTCTGTCTATTTTTTATCTGTATCTTTATAAATTTTCATTATGTGAAATATTATCTACTGCAAATTTTAGTTTCTTGTAAATAGATTTCTTGTAAGACATTTTTAATGTCATTTTAAATGTTGCTGTTTAACATTCGTTGTCTTTGGCAACCTCACCAAGTTGAGGAAGATTGGAATATATATATTGCTTCGCTCTTATCTTCTAGTTAAAGTTCACTCCCGGTTAACACAATGATGCGAAATTTCTAGCATTCGGTAGTACATATGTTTGTCAGATGCTTATAATCAGGGAAAGGATTTATATGTAAATACATATTTACTTATAAAGCTAATATAATTTATATTTTGCATTATCTTTATGTTTCACAATGTGTAGGGTTGAAAAATCCTACTTTTATTTTCCATATTTTTCCATATTTTAGAGTTTAGTACATATTTTCGTTAATTTCCATATATTTTCCATATTTCATATAAAACAGTCCATATTATATTAGGTTTAACAATAAAACAAAACAAAATTCCATTAACTTTTAAAAATACATTTCAACAATAGAGATTTAAACACATGTTCAGTAATCCCTTTAACATCAGAGTTATTTGAAAATTAGCAGTCCTATCAACAATGGGAAAGTAAGTTACAAAACTGTATTAATTTAATTTAAAATTTTTAACAGACTTCAGTTGTGCAGCTCAACAGTTAAATGCCAGTCAGAGTACACATAGGTTCAGTTTTGTAAATCATACTATAAAGACGGTAAATATGCCAAAAGTACGTCATTCAGTCAATTTAAAATCAAAACTAACAAGTTACATTTCAGAATTTAAAGAAGACGGTTTATCAACTGACAATAAAATATTATTTTGTAATTTGTGTCAGTGTGCAGTATCATCTACACAAAAGTTCCTGGTGCAACAACACATTACAACTAGTAAACATCAGGCCAACAAACAACTAAATTCCAAGCAGAGACAATTGTTTTTAACACAACCAACAACATCGAATGTAAGATCTGAGTTTAACATCGACCTGTGCCGTTCTCTCATCTCTGCTGATATTCCTCTCTACAAACTAAAGAATAAGGTCTTCAGGGAATTCCTTGAAAAATATACTCAACATACAATCCCGGATGAGTCAACACTTAGGAAGACGTATGCTCCATCCATCTACGATGAGACAATACAGAAGATAAGAGATGAAATTAAAGATAGTTCAATTTGGGTTTCCATTGATGAGACTCCCGACAAAGAAGGTAGACTTGTTGGTAATGTAGTTATCGGTTTGTTAAGTGAACAATATTCTGAACGAATTCTTTTACATTGTGATGTTCTAGAAAAGTGCAATAACAAAACTATAGTTAAACTGTTCAACGAAGCTATGGGTATCCTGTGGCCAAAGGGTATTATGTACGATAATGTGTTATTCTTTATTAGCGATGCTGCCCCTTATATGGTCAAAGCTGGACAAGCATTATCTGTTGTATATCCTAAATTGACTCATTTTACTTGTGTGGCGCATGCATTTCATCGTGTGGCAGAAGTGGTCAGAGACAATTTCCCTAAAGTAGATTTGTTGATTTCATCAGTGAAAAAAGTATTTCTCAAAGCTCCCAGTAGAGTTAACGTGTTGAAAGAAATGTACCCTGAAATTCCATTGCCACCAAAGCCAATTTTAACTAGATGGGGTACATGGCTAGAAGCAGTTGAATATTATGCCGAACATATAGACTCTATTAACAATGTTCTCCTTGCATTGGACTCTGAAGATGCAGTCTCAATTGATACTGCGAAAACAGTTACCTGTGACATAAGTGTGAAGAATGACTTAGCTCACATTCAGCATACATTTTCATGCATCATAAAAACGCTCAAAAGTCTCCAAAATAGGCACCTTTCACTATCTGAAAGTTTTGAAATTATAAATAGTACTGTGGAACAACTGAATCGTGGTAGAGGTAAAGTTGCAGATGCAGTAAGAGCTAAGGTGGACACTGTACTTTCAAAAAACCCTGGATATGAAGAACTACAAAAGGTTGTTGCTGTGATGAGTGGTGAATCAACAGTGAAGATTAACTTGGACTTATCCCCAGCAGACATTGTGAAATTGAATTATGTACCAGTTACTTCTTGTGACGTCGAACGCTCTTTTAGTCAGTATAAATCTATCCTCAGAGACAATAGAAGAAGATTCACTTTTCAGCACTTGAAAGAAATGTTTGTAACCTATTGTTATGGTAACAGACAATAAAAATTGTGTTTTGTTGAAACTACATTGGAAGATAAGGTACGTCCATTATATTTTTTGTTTAGTTTGATTAAAATGTACCAATATTTAACGTACATAGTCATTTTTTTATAATTTTAAGTCCATATTTAATTCCATATTTTGGTAAAAATCCATATTTAATTCCATATTTTGGTAAAAATAACTACATATATATTTACATATTTCATATATTTTTAGTCCATATAAATCCGTTCCCTGCTTATAATCTATTGTCATTTATTTTTCATTATTTTCCGTGGCTGTTGGTATTAAATCATATCAATTATAATGACACATCAAAAAGACAACAGACAGAAGTATATTTCTCTTTAACGAAAGAAGGAAGATCATTGAAAATTATTCATTAATGATGAGCAACGAGACCTTATTGGAAATAAGAAAACAGATTCTGTAATGTGGATAGAAAATGAAGTATGCGAAATATTAGGAGCAGTAAATGGCACTGAAAGACCTGTTAAAATCATTTCATGAATTTTGTAAACCAATTTATTTGGGAATAAGATCACGAAGTAAAAATAATGAGAGTTTTGTGAAGCTGAATCGTTTAAAATTTCTTGACGGTTCAAATTTTCGTAACAATTTGTTCTTGTTTTAAGCATTTTAGGTCTTCTTACGTGTATCTCGAACTGTTCATAATCAGTACCGTTAACACTTTCAAAAGAAATTACATGATTTCCTTTTGCCACTTTCTTCAGTTCATCAGAACATAACCCCAGAATAATATCCGGTTAGGAATTTACTGAAAGATATGTCCACACCTGTGGAGTAACGATTAGTGCGTTTGGCCGCGAAACCAGGTGGCCCGGGTTCGATTCCCGGTGGGGGAAAGTTACCTGGTTTCCGGGGTTTTCCCTCAACCCAATATGGGTAACTTTCGGTGCTGGATCCCGGACTCATTTCACCGGCATTATCATTTTCATCTCATTCAGACGCTAAATAACCTTAGATGTTGATAAAGCGGCGTAAAGTAACCTACTACTAACTGTGCTACGGTAAAGATAAATTCCAGGTAGGCGATATTAAATAGAGAAACGGCTTCTAACTTAAAATTATTAGATGTCCCCGTTTCCCGGAGACAGTCCCAAAATTTTTCTTTCTGTCCCCGGACAGAATTTGTTTCCTGAATGTCTCCGCGTTTTATATTTTTTTCTTAAATATCCCCAAGTTTTTATTGTTAATTATTATAGTTTAATTATCCTTGCACAGTGCTGTAATAAATTTTGCTAATTCAATTTTCCCGTTTTTTATGATATAATAATCAAAACTTAAGGTGAGTAAGTAATGCAGCCAAGTCTTCCATTTTTATCAACAGTAATCTCACTAGACGTTTTGATTTATCTAGAGAAAATCAAAACTCGAGTGGGATTTAATTGACTATTACACGATTAGAAGAAAGTATGTAAAGATTAGAAGTAACGAAGTACTCCAATGCAATAAAATATTAATTGACTTACGAAAATACAACTGTCTTCAAATATATTATTGTACCATCTCAACATTACAAATATTACGCTAGATGCATGCTAGATGGCAGTAGTGTCTTTATACAGACACTATAATGATTACTATTCAATAAATCTTAATATTAAACAATCTCTGATACGTGACTATCCATAATATCATATAGCAGAAGTTCTTTTTATCCTCTCAGAGCAGAAGCTATAACATAACCTAACTAATATACACAAGTGTTAGAAAAGTTTTAATTAACGACAATGACATAAAAAATAAACACGAATAATTTTAAAAGGAATAATTATTGAATGTACATTTTTCAAATTTGAATGTGGTTGGTGGTTCAATTGATGTTATATTGGACGTGTGTGTAATAGAAGTGGAACTCGTTGATTTAGGGGCTACATGGTGTATTCAACTTACTCAGGATTTCCGAATGGTGCTCTTCATTTATTTGTAAATCGGATTTCAGAAGATGCATAGGTATGATCAGTGATTTTTATTAATTCTTGTTCTTGAATGCCAATGCGAGTCATATTTGAAACTGCTGTGCATCGACTGGAGTGGTTTTTAATTTTAATTATATTTTTGACGTCCAGACCAGCGCAGTTTCAAATGTTGGCAAACAAAGAAACAAATGCTAGGGACGCGATAAAATTAAACAAATGCTAGGGACGCGATAAAATTGTGCGATAAGCAGCCATGATTGGTTGAAATACGTCCTTTCGTACCGTTTTATTGGTCAAAAGTAATATGACGTAGTAAGAGTGTAATAGTCAAAGTTAATAAAAAATTAACTCCAGAAAAGAAGATACATTTATCTCACAATCAATTAAGCAACTTCTGGGTATCTTAAGAAGAGGTTGTTATTATTGCACAGAACATAATTTTCAGAATCTCTCGTGTATTTTATGAAATTACTGTTGAATATCCCAGAGCCTGTGTTAGTCATTCATAAGATAAAATATCTATGAAATGTATTTACATTGCTGAGAACTCTTCTAGAAAGAGAGAACTTTGAAGAGACAGTTCATTATTTTTCTTCAAATGTAGATGGACTTGTTCTGGATGAAGATAATTTGATGAAATTTCTTGCTTGAAGAATTATGCGACTTCAAAGAAAATTGCAAAGTGTAATGAAGAAAATGCTATTCATTGTTGAATATGTAGTAGAAATTTTATTTATTATTATTTTTTTTTAGAAAACGATTATCTGATTATATGTGCATAACTTCAGAATTTGATTGAACTATCTATGTGTCCTGGAGGTAATTCTTCAGTGGAGAGAATATCTTTAACGAACATGATGTGGATATTCCAAAGATTGAGAATGAGTTTAGAAATTGTTATTGCCATGTTTGCTATCTTGACCAACTTCAACATCACATGTCAAGAATTTACTGAAAAAATATGGGATCTACAGAAGATCTACTTAAAAAAGTTCACTCTTCTGAAGAAGAAAAAAAAGTAGTTTAGTCTATAAATAGATTGCGTGTGAAAACAATGTAAGTGAACGGAAAACTAACAGATATATTAAAAGTATTTTCATTGTATTATCTGCCCCCGGAAACATATTCTAACCAGATATTGTGATTGTTTTATGCTTAGGCCTATTTTTTGTGTAAAACTATAGCCCTAGCATACATATGTAAAATAGGGCTACCCCCCATTGGAGATACAATAATAATAATAATAATAATAATAATAATAATAATAATAATAATAATAATAATAATAATAATAATAATAATAACCGGATATTGTAAAATCAAACTGTTCGTAAAGACCCAGTAAAAGTAATATACTTATGGATTTTAAGGAACCCGGAGATTCATTGCCGCCCTCACATAAGCCCGTCATCGGCCCATATCCTGAGCAAGATTAGCCCAGTCCCTACCATAATATTCCACATCCCTCAAATCTATTTTAATATTATCCTTCCATCTACACCTCTGCCTTCCCAAAAGGTCTTTTCCCTTCAGGTCTTCCAACTAACACTCTATATGCATTCCTAGATTCACCCATACGTGCTACATGCCCTGTTCATCTCAAACGTCTGGATTTAATGTTCCTAATTATGTCAGGTGAAGAATACAATGCATGCAGTTCTGTGTTGTGTAACTTTCTCCATTCTCCTGTATCTTCATCCCTCTTAGCCCCAAATATTTTCCTCGTACATCTTTAACCTCTGTTCCTCTCGCAAAATGAGAGTCCTAGTTTCACAACCATACAGAACAACCGGTAATATCACTACTTACTTACTTACTTACTTACTGGCTTTTAAGGAACCCGGAGGTTCATTTCCGCCCTCACATAAGCCCGCAATTGGTCCCTATCCTGAGCAAGATTAATCCATTCTCAATCATCATATCTCACCTCCCTCAAATCCATTTTTAATATTATCTTCCCATCTACGTCTCGGCCTCCCGGAGGTCTTTTTCCCTCAGGCCTCCCACTAACACTGTATAGGCCTATGCATTTCTGGATTCGCCCATACGTGCTACATGCCCTGCCCATCTCAAACGTCTGGATTTAATGTTCCTAATTATGTCACCTGAAGAATATAATGCGTGCAGTTCTGTGTTGTGTAACTTTCTCCATTCTCCTGAAACTTCATCCCTCTTAGCTCCAAATATTTCCCTAAGCACCTTATTCTCAAACACCCTTAACCTATGTACCTCTCTCAAAGTCAGAGTCCAAGGTTCACAACCATAAAGAACAACCGGTAATATAACTGTTTTATAAGTTCTAACTCTCAGGTTTTTTTTTACAGCAGACTCGATGATAAAAGCTTCTCAACAGAATAATAACACGTATTTACCATATTTATTCTGTGTTTAATTTCCTCCCGAGTATCATTTATATTTGTTACTGTTGCTCCAAGATATTTCAACTTCTCCGCCTGTTCAAAAGAAAAATTTCCAATTTTTATATTTCCATTTCGTACAATATTCTCGTCAAGAGACATAATCATATACTTTGTCTTATCAGGATTTACTTCCAAACCTATCTCTTTACTTGCTTGCAGTAAAATTCCCGTGTTTTCCCTAATCGTTTGTGGATTTTCTCCTAACATATTCACGTCATCCGCATAGACAAACAGCTGATGTAACCCGTTCAATTCCAAACCCTCTCTGTTATCCTGGACTTTCCTAATGGGATATTCTAGACTCTAGAGCAAAGTTAAAAAGTAAAGGTGATAGTGCATCTCCTTGCTTTAGCCCGCAGTGAATTGGAAACGCATCTGATAGAAACTGACCTATACGGACTCTGCTGTACGTTTCACTGAGACACATTTTAATTAGAACTGTTTTATAAATTCTAACTTTCAAAAACTTATAAATAGCGATCACAAAAATTGGGTCTAAGCCAAGGAAATCGCTGTTAAAATCATTTTATAAGTATTATCGATTACAACTGAAGACATGTGTGAATGAAATCTCGGTTGCCTCACCTTGTTCTCGCGCCCAGGTAGTCCAGCCCGGCCAGCGCTTTCCATCGGCGGGCAGCACAGCTGCACTCCTGCCCAACACTGCGAGAAGACGTCCGCGGTCATCAGGCACAATCGGCACGACCTCGGTAGGGGAAGGGGCGGCAGGATGCACCGGGAGTCCCGCCTCTCGCTCATACTAATCCCTCAATCTGGAAGGGACGTGGACAAGGACCTCCTCCTTGATCGCGGTTACTTCAACTCCGGTTGATGGCAGATCGCGTTCTGTAGGCGTGAGACTGACCCCAGCTGAGCGTACTCACAATATTAACCTACTGGCTTATATAGCCTACTGGTAGTTTGCAAGCCGACCGAAGGGATGTACAATTAATTCGTAAACTTAAGACATTCCTACACTTATGCTTTTTGCCTTAAGATTACATGACATATTTACACTTTACTTACTGACTTACTTACTGGCTTTTAAGGAACCCCGAGGTTCATTGCCGCCCTCACATAAGCCCGCCATCGGTCCCTATCCTGAGCAAGATTAGTCCAGTCTCTATCATATCCCACCTTTATCAAATCCATTTTAATATTATCCTCCCATCTACGTCTCGGCCTCCTCAAAGGTATTTTTCCCTCCGGCCTCTCAACTAACACTCTATATGCATTGCATTGTATTGTATTGTATTTATTAATATTCCGTGGTATTCATACATGCTTACAGCTAGAATATGGAACAAGTCAAAAAACTTAATTCTATTATAAAATCTTAATTTATAGTCACAGTTTAGATGAAATATATACAGACGAGATTTACAATATAGTCTACTAGTACAACACAAAGTTTTAGTATCAATTTCATGAAGTGTTATTGAATGTCATGAATTCACCTACAGAATAGAAGGCGTGAGAAATTAGGTACTTCTTTAATTTGGCCCTAAATAATTTTATGTTTTGAGTTTCATTTTTTATATCGATAGGGAGGCTATTAAAAATGTTTACTGCCATATAACGCACTCCTTTTTGATAGCACGATAGACTTGCCGATGGAGTATGAAAGTCATTTTTTGAGGTGTATTTATGCTATGAACTGTTGAATTAGTTACAAAGTTTTCACGATTACATACCAGGAAGACTATTAATGAAAAGATATACTGACAAGCCATGGGCATTATTTGTAGTTTTTTGAAAATAGTCCTACACGACTCCCTAGATTTCGCACATACTATTATTCTAATTACTCTTTTTTGTAATAGAAATATATTGTTACTATCTGTGGAATTTCCCCAGAATATTATTCCAAAGTCATTCCGAGTGGAAGTATGTAAAGTATATTGTTTCTGGATTCGCCCATACGTGCTACATGCCCTGCCCATCTCAAACGTCTGGATTTAATGTTCCTAATTATGTCAGGTGAAGAATATAATGCGTGCAGTTCTGCGTTGTGTAACTTTATTCATTCTCCTGTAACTTCATCCCCCTTAGCCCCAAATATTTTCCTAAGCACTTTATTCTCATACACCCTTAATCTCTGTTTCTCTCTCAAAGTGAGAGTCCAAGTTTCACAACCATACAGAGCAACCGGTAATATAACTGTTTTATAAATTCTAACTTTCAGGTTTTTTGACTGTACACTAGATGACAAAAGCTTCTGAACCGAATAATAACAGACATTTCCCATATTTATTCTGCGTTCAATTTCCTCCCGAGTGTCATTTATATTTGTTACTGTTGCTCCAAGATATTTGAATTTTTCCACCTCTTCGAAGAATAAATCTCCAATTTTTATATTTCCATTTCGTACAATATTCTCGTCACGAGACATAATCATATACTTTGTCTTTTCGGGATTTACTTCCTAACCTATCTCTTTAATTGCTTCAAGTAAAATTCTCGTGTTTTCCATGGGCTAATCGTTTGTGGATTTTCTCCTAACATATTCACGTCATCCGCATAGACAAGAAGCTGATGTAACCCGTTAATTCCAAACCTTCTCTGTTAACCTGGACTTTCCATACAAGACTGTTCGAAATGAGTTACGATTTTTTTAGAAGACAAGTTATTATCGATTGGTGTAAAGACCTAAAAATGTCAATTTTTGTACTTACGTTACTTTCACAATAAGCCCTAGAATAATATTATTCTTATGTAAATCCGCAAGAACGGTTAACAATTGCTTAACATGTACCGATGTTCAATTGTTTCATTGATTTGTGACTCAAAAGATGACTTTGATTGTGGCAATGCCTACTCTATTTCAACTATCTATTAATTTAATTCGTTTAGAAGGCAGTGATTGTGATTGCCAACATTAGAACAAGATCGTCAAATCTCGACTTACCAAAGTCAAAGTCAAAGTCTCAGGAGTATTGTCTATGAATAGGACTTTTAACAAAGTTACACTTTTCTACGAAAGTCGACTTTGGGAAGTCTTCATCCAAAGTCTCGTTTATGAATACGGCCTTAAGATGGTAGAAGCTACAACAGAAATCCACAAGCTATAGAGGATTTCACGTTAAGAAAAAAGCATTGAGCATATGGGGCTGTTCCATCAAGTGACCAGTTGCCATAGAAACGACTACCTACCACATAGCTTGTACAATGTATTAGACAAGGCCCATATAATCAATGCTTTTTTTTCTTAACAGGGAATCATCTATAGTACAATACATCGATATCTTTTACGGTAGGCTACTGTCCATAAGATTTTATAACTCGTGTTCATTTTCTGATGTATATGCATCAACTAAGAGATTCTTTCAAGTCACAAATGCTGTATTAGCTGTTGGCAGTAAGTTTCAGACGTAGCGTAGTCCAGACTGCAGACGGATTCCATGCGTTGTGCACAACTGTTTTTGCCTGCAGTTCTGCCTATCGCTGAGACGATTGTTAAACCCACGGTCATTAATCTGAGGACTGCGTGGGTCGTTCACAATGAAGCAGCCTGGGTGCCGTTCCAATGTCAATGCCAGCCTCCTTGAGGACTAAGGTTTTTGTTGTTTTAGTTTATTACTGACGACTCTTCTTTGCTAGCCTGTGCAGATAGTAGTAATTGCCTTGAACGTTGCATATTGAAGCTTTTTCGCCAGTAATCTTCATCGCTGGAGCGAAACCTTGACCCATATCTATCTCTGGAATTTAGACTTACACAAGGTGGGACTTTTTGGAAGTAAGTCCCGAAAAGACAAAGTATATGATCATGTCTCGTGACGAGAATATTGTACGAAATTGAAATATAAAAATTGGAAATTTATCTTTTGAAGAGGTGGAAAAATTCAAATATCTTGGAGCAACAGTAACAAATATAAATCATACTCGGGAGGAAATTAAACACAGAATAAATATGGGAAATGCCTGTTATTATTCGGTTGAGAAGCTTTTATCATCGAGTCTGCTGTCAAAAAATCTGAAAGTTAGAATTTATTAAACAGTTATATTACCGGTTGTTCTTTATGGTTGTGAAAATTGGACTCTCACTTTGAGAGAGGAACATAGGTTAAGGGTGTTTGAGAATAAGGTTCTCAGGAAAATATTTGGGGCTAAGAGGGATGAAGTTACAGGAGAATGGAGACAGTTACACAACACAGAACTGCACGCATTGTATTTTTCACCTGACATAATTAGGAACATTAAATCCAGACGTGTGAGATGGACTGGGCATGTAGCACGTATGGGCGAATCCAGAAATGCATATAGAGTGTTAGTTGGGAGGCCGGAGGGAAAAAGACCTTTAGGGAGGCCGAGACGTAGATGGGAAGATAATATTAAAATGGATTTGAGGGAGATGGGATATAATGATAGAGACTGGATTATTCTTGCTCAGGATAGGGACCAATGGCGGGCTTATGTGAGGGCGGCAATGAACCTCCGGGTTCTTTAAAAGCCAGTAAGTAAGTATGTACAAGGTGGGACTTCCGAGTCAGCATAATACTGGGCAACACAGAACATTATGTTAACAATGATCAAACACCTATGCTAAAAGCGAGATTCGAATCAAAGACCTTCACATCTATGTAAAATCTCCGCTGTAGTGGTTGCATGTATAGCGTATTCGTTAGTGTAGTTTAAGTTCCAATCTTAAGGGGTATTACATTTATACAGGGACATCATTTTATTTTTATTTCAATTTTTATTGTACCTGAGTTTTTGAATGTACTTCACTCCCACTCCCTCTACTACTAAACTTCCAACCGTTCTCCACACAGAACCGAGGCCGCGTATGCAGTACTGAGTTAGTGAGTATAGTACGTTTCAGAAATATGTTCGCGTTTTCCAGTGACGAAAGAGCTTTCAATATTGAATCATATTTTCGCACAGGTACTGTCGTCCGTTTGCCTACGTCGCATCCCGGTTTCCCCCACCTGCTTCTGTTCGCCCCCTCTGTAAAGTCTAGTGGCTGGGCTGTCTTAGCTCTTTTCTGAGAACATTAATTTCTGTTATGAATTGGACGTCTACGTAATATTATATAACTGTTTAAAATAACTTACATAAAAGGACCTAGTTAAGTAATTAACTGTCGCGTGATTTCCCCCATTTCTACGACCCTGCGACAAAACTACTTGAAGGGACAGTAGATAGAATTTTTGAGTAATTTTATCTTTTCAGATCGGGCAGAAGTGAAGATTAAATTTACACTACGTAAGGTACTCTTATATAGAGTAGGTACAGAATTATTTCAACATGAGTTACTCGTACGAAGGACGAAACTGGTAATTGGCATTAGGTACAATAGTCTATAGTGCGATAATATGCTCAAAAGAACTGAAGCCTGTATCGAAATGAACGGCCACCATTTTCAAAAATGTGTTTAAATATCCATATTATGATTAATTTTAAATTTAACTTCATTCTCTATATTGTACGCTAATGTGCTGTAGACAGTATAATATACACTGCATAATGAATACGTTTGCATGGATAATTCAGTTCGCGAGTAAAAACACTTATTCTTAATACTGTATACTGTATCTTGATTAAACAAAAACCTAATGAAAATTATCAAAGTCAAAAGCGTGATATTTCCTAGTTTACGTAAATGGGTGAACTACTTTTCTTCCCTCCTATACTTAGTAAAGTGATTTGTTTGTATTTTACTCCAGAATCATCGAACTTCAATCGTGAAAGTGGGCAGCAAACGGTGTTTCAGGCTCTGAACCATGAATCCAAAGGTATAGCCAGGTTAATATTTAAAATGTTAGTAAAAATAAAATGATGTCCCTGTAGTATTCTCTAACGATGTGAACTTCGTGATATTCCATCAACTGACTGAGCTTAATTCTGTCTACGATTAAAGAAATTTACAGACAATCAATTTCTAGACTATCATGTCTCCGGTGTACTTTCAGTCCTTTAAAGGGCCCTCGTAGGAATTCTGATTGAAAAGCTCGAATAAATCTGCGCAAATAACGACAACAGTGTCGGGGAAAAACAACAGAGGGCGTGGAACGCACTAATGAGTTACCACACATGAATCAAGATTGTAACAGATAAACCGATATTGTTGTCTCCATTTAGCTTAATTAACTTCAAGGTCTTAAATACGTACTGTAAATACTGACTGATTCACTGGCTCATTACAGTGGTTACCAGCTGAAACCAGTCAACTGGTGAGGTAGTGTTGACCAATTACATAACGTCCAAATTCTCCAGAACTAACGCCACCCGATTACAGCGAGCTCAGAATATGTGCGTCAGATACGTGTGCAACATCCGACGATATGATCACATATCACCGTCCTTCGCAAGTCTTTCGTGGCTCCGATTTAAAGAATTTTACACTCTTTGTCTTTACTCTTTCGAATTCTGCACACCTTAACACCAAATTACCTTTCGTCTCGTTTCTCTTATCTATATTCTAACCACGACGTAAATACCAGATCACTTATCTGTGGCACGCTAAGTATACCTCTTCATAGAACATCTTGTTATTCATCATCTTTTACAGTATCCACCTCGCGTCAATGGAATTCCTTGTCACAAAGCATTAGGGGCTTCAAGACAATGAACACCTTTAAAAACAGCTTAAAAGATAACCTTATTAGCATTTCACTCCAATCATACTGATTTAAACTATCACTGACTACATTGTTACTTCTTTCTTTAGACATCATCCTGATAGCGCTGTATTGTCAAAATTGTCTCATAATAATCTCCTTCTATTATCTAATATTATTTGAAATATATTAACATTCGATGTATTTTAGCTTATTTCTGCTACACAATTTATTTCAGTGTTTAATTAATAGTTCATAGTATTTTGTTGTTTAATTCGTAAATAACTCTTGTATACATGTACCTCTCATCTAAATCAAATTGTTGAATTCTTTGTAAGTTTATGCATATGTATATACACTTTTTGCTGGTTGAGTGGAAGAGAAGGCCTTACGGCCTTAACTCTGCCAGCTAAGATAAATCATTATTATTATTATTATTATTATTATTATTATTATTATTATTATTATTATTTCTTTCTTTGGGGTTTTGTGAAAAATAATGTCTAGGCACAACCACCCAGAGATAGTGATGATCTCAAAGCAAGGATTGTGTCAGTTTTTCACATTGACGTATAATGTGAACAAAAATCCTTTCCTTCTAGATCAGTGATCGCCAAAAGCTGTGTCGCGACACATGCCCCTGCCTCCACTCAAGCGTAACCATGGCATCAAAGCCCCCACCCTCTGTTTACAGCCTTCACTTCGATATCAGACAAGATATTTATCAGCAGCGGACGTACCCATGTAATGTTACAAGTGTGTAGGATTATATGTTTCGATGTCTTTCCCAAAAGAGATAATATGTAAAAATCTTAATTTTAAGGAGCATGGGAGCAAAAATATTTCTTTTGTGCAGATGGCAAAAATATGATATACTTAATTTGTTGTAAAATTTTAAATGAAGTATAAAAGAACAATGTACGTTGTCATTATTCTTCTTGATATAAAGACTACCACGCCCTTAACTGTAAATTGAATATTTTAATAATAAACGAAGAATAAAAAGTTTTGGCTTCTATGTCTTAATCGGAGTAAAATACTTCGAAGTTTTTTTGAAGTGTGTAGTGTAATTTACAACTATGTGAGCAGTCTGGTATGTTTTTCTAATTTCAAATATCTGCTGATTTAAAGTACACGTTCTTTTTATGGTAAATAAGAAAATATATTTATTTTATTAATAATACAAAAATAATGAATAGGAGGATAAAAGTTAACACGGAAAAAAGTGTGTACAGTTAATAAGTAGAAGAATATTATATTGTTTTTGTTTCCTGGTCACAGTCCGTCTCTGCACTGTTATTCACTGCATTACCTGAGAGGATATCCACTCCACCCCTCTCCCTGTGATAGTGGTGTGCGGGTTGTATATCTTATTACGTCACAATTTCGTGGTGTTTGGCAACCGCTGTTCTAGAATGTACAGTAGTGGCAAAAAAAAAAAAAACCGGACCGACCCTTGTAGCTGATTTCAGAGCCTTGTTCACTCCAGAGAACGATAGACTGGTAACTAAGACTTTCGTGGTTCGAATCCTGCCTGGGAAGGAAACTTTTTTTGTTCCTTATTCAAATAAATTTTATTCTCAATACTTCTCGATTTCTGGTAGAATTCATGTTCTGGAAATAATAAGTTAATTAAATAGTAAAATATCGCTACAGTCGAAAAGTATTGGGAATAAATTGAATAAGGAACACAAAAAGTTTCCTTCCCAGGCAGGATTCGAACCACGAAAGTCTTAGTTACCAGTCTATCGTGCTCTGAGTGAACAAGGCTCTGAAATCAGCTACAAGGGTCGGTCCGGTTTTTTTTTTTGCCACTACTGTACAATATTTATGTATTACTGAAAAATAAATAGCAATCGTTTTCATATCACAGAGTTTTTATTTTATGTCTTCCAAAAGGGATCATCCTCAGCGATGGACTAACCTTGGCTTGCAAATACAGCTCCTACATCGGCGAGAATTGAACTCGGGTTCACGGTCGTCGTGAGTCATCGTTCTGCCAAATGATCTATAAAATCGGTTTTGATGGTGAAGATGGCATGATGACGACGATGATAGAAAAAAAATGACTCAAGCAATAATAAATATTTATTTCTGAAATTTCAACGATGTCAGTTATTTTTATATTGGGAATGAATAAAGAATGAATTTTCCAGATTTCAAATAGGCCGGGAAATTTAACTCAATGTGTTGAATATCGAAAGTTGTTTCTTTTTTTCTTTATTTATTTGTTTATTAGTTTATTACTTATTTGTTTATCTGTTTACTTATTTTTCTAGTTATTAAGTTGTTAATTATTTAATTTTTTAGTTATTTGTTTTTTATTTATTTAATATTTATTTATTAGTTTACTATTTATTTGTTTATATGTTATTTATTTGTCTAGTTATTTGCTATTTATTTATTTATTTATTTATTTCTTGTGTATTTAAGTAGATTTATTTATGTATTTATTTATTTATTTGTATGTTTATTTATTTAGTTATTTATTCATTTAATGCTGGGGTTTTTCAATTCATCATTAGGCGCAATAATGACAGAGAATAAAAAATACGGAAACACAAAGAATAGGCCTTTAGATATCTTAAACATGGTCAAATGAAATAATAACTCAAATTGGCTGTTTTGAAGGTAAGGAACTGCAAAAATTGGTAAACCACAATCATTTTGAAAAAAGTTTCCATGATGAACGACGTGGAGGTGAGTTTACCATTGCATTCCGGATATCGAAAGTATGTAAGAGAAATTTTCCCATAATGAGCGTAGAGTTTTCAAGCCTGAAAGATGTCGGGAATAGTAGGCACTATGTTGGAATATTGAAAGAGTGTAGAAATAAACATTTCAAGTCTGAAAGCTTATTTTTATTTTAGTAGGCTATTTTACGACGCTTTATCAACATCTCAGGTTATTTAGCGTCTGAATGAGATGAAGGTGATAATGCCGGTGAAATGAGTCCGGGGTCCAACACCTAAAGTTACCCAGCATTTGCTCATATTGGGTTGAGGGAAAATCCCGGAAAAAACCTCAACCAGCTAACTTGCCCCGACCGGGAATCGAACCCGGGCCACCTGGTTTCGCAGCCAGACGCGCTAGCTGTTACTCCATAGATGTGGACGAGATAATTTTTCTTAATATATGTTAAAAGGAAAACTTTTTAGAATAAGAAATAGACTTCAATTTTGAAAGATATATAGATATGGAGCAATATTTAGAATTTATAAAATGTGTGAGAAAGGAATTTTCGCGGTATGAGATTTCAAATTTAAGGTTTGAGGGAATTTTACGTAAAATATTGGTTTTGGAAACATTAGAGAGAGAAATTGTAGATGGTTGAAGTCCAAAGAAGATTTTCGTCGAAGTCTCAATCACGTGACAGGCTTGAACCAGCATTGCGTTGTGCGTGAATTGCCCACTGTTCGTCAGCCGCCTTTCGCAGTCACTCCGTAGCGAGACGTTTTTCTAGGAACGATGTTATTACGTATTGAACGGCAGACGAAATAAAATACTGTAATTTAATTAACAACCGACAGACTAAACACAGCGGAGAAGAAAGTGTGTGGGCCTCTGCTGAAACCGGAGCTGCGGAGGCAAATTCACCCACCTGCCTGAAGTTGACAGCGTCAGAGCGTGCGGTATAAACTTGGTTCCTTTTCCTTGTGTTACAATACTTACTTATTTACTTACTGGCTTTCAAGGGACCCGGAGGTTCATTGCCGCCCTCGCATAAGCCCGCCATCGGTCCCTATCCTGTGCAAGATTAATCCAATCTCTATGAACATATCCCACCTCCCTCAAATCCATTTTAATATTACCTTCCCATCTACGTCTTGGCCTCCCTAAAGGTCTTAATCCCTCCGGCCTCCCAACTAACACTCTATATGCATTTCTGTATTCGCCCATACGTGCTACATGCCCTGCCCATCTTAAACGTCTTGATTTAATGTTCCTAATTATGTCAGGTGAAGAATATAATGCGTGCAGTTCTGCGTTGTGTAACTTTCTGCATTATCCTGTAACTTCATCCCTCTTAGCCCCAAATATTTTCCTAAGCACCTTATTCTCAAACACTCTTAATCTATGTTCTTCTCTCAAAGTGAGAGTCCAAGTTTCACAACCATAAAGAACAACCGGTAATATAACTGTTTTATAAATTCTAACTTTCAGATTTTTCTCAACAATAACAATAATAATAATAATAATAATAATAATAATAATAATAATAATAATAATAATATGTTTGAGAATAAGGTGGTTAGGAAAAATATTTGGGGCTAAGAGGGATGAAGTTACAGGAGAATGGAGAAAGTTACACAACACAGAACTGCACGCATTGTATTCTTCACCTGACATAATTAGGAACATTAAATCCAGGCGTTTGAGATGGACAGGACATGTAGCATGTATGGGCGAATCCAGAAATGCATATAGAGTGTTAGTTGGAAGGCCGGAGGGAAAAAGACCTTTAGGGAGGCCAGACGTAGATGGGAAGATAATATTAAAATGGATTTGAGGGAGATGGGATATGATGATAGAGAATGGATTAATCTTGCTCAGGATAGGGACCAATGGCGGGCTTATGTGAGGGCGGCAATGAACCTCCGGGTTCCTTAAAAGCCAGTAAGTAAGTAAGTAATAATGATATAACAATAATCTACACTAATAATAAAACACTGATAAAAAATTTTCTGGCAATTTTAGATTTACCAAAATAATTAACCATCCTGAGACCGAAAATCGCATTTTTTTTTTATTTTTTGTTTTCATGTCTGTCTGTAAGTTTGTTGCCTTTTCACGCGATAACGGCTGCACCAATTTGTCTGAAAATTGGTACATGAATTAAGTTAGTTGTCACTTAGTTTTTAAGCTATGTGGCATTTAGAATACTTTGTTTAAAAGGAGGATTATCAGAAGATTTAAAATAAATAAATCGAAATGTCTCGCTTATTTAACAATAAAATACACAATCCGGTCGATAATCAACAGTGTTCATTGATTTTTAAAATTCATAAAATACATTAAAGTACAACAAACAATCGCAACAGTTTTATGAACACATGTACGTGTCTAGCTTCTTTAATTGTTAAAATAAGACATGTTTTGGGCATTGCATCCCCAGCATCAATGATGGTAAAGGCTGTAATAAAAGTATTTGAAATTACTAATTATAATAATTAGGCCTACTTAAAAATCGTTTGTTTAAATTTAAAATATGTTAAAAATCACAATTGTTTTCAATTTACAAGTAGTGACAACTACCACAAAATAATTTGAAATTTTACATCTTTTAATAATATGTTGTGAATTGTTATAAATGTAGAAATTCACATAATGTATTTTATTGCATTTTTATGAATCTCGCTGATTATTGATTTTTAAGAGAATATTACATAATAAAAGTTAGTTTAAAAATGTTTCGGACAAGTTTTGTTCTGCACAAAATTCTGATTTATTTTAGTAGGTTATTTTACGACGCTTTATCAACAGCTCAGGTTATTTAGCGTCTGAATGAGATGAAGGTGATAATGCCGGTGAAATGAGTCCGGGGTCCAACACCGAAAGTTACCCAGCATTTGCTCATATTGGGTTAAGGGAAAACCCCAGAAAAAACCTCAACCAGGTAACTTGCCCCAACCGGGAATCGAACCCGGGCCACCTGGTTTCGCGACTAGGCATGCTAACCGTTACTCCAGAGATGTGGACTACAAAATTCTGATAGGACATATATTTAACAAGATATATGAGTTTTAAAATGACATTGTTTTTCATGTTAATGTCGTCTGTCAAATATACGAGGAAACAAATGACTCTGCAGTTATTTAAGGTGGCCTTGCACAACAACCGGAAGGTATTCTTTTACCAATTCTTTTTATGCTAATCTAGATGATAATATTGCATACGTGTTTATCTATACCAACTAGTGGCTTGTGCAGCAAATGCTGCAAACTAAGTTCATTAGACGTTCAAATAAAAATTTTTCAGATTTATTTTCAATGAAGAATACCAGACATTTTGAAAGTTATTTGCTTCCGTAATAATGAAACATACTCCCTCTGAATGTTTTTTATGCCAAATACTTTTTCTTGAACCTATCCACCTGCAGTTTTTGAGTTTCAACTCGAAAACGCAAGTAACATTGTCAGGACGATCAGTGGGTTTTTTCATGTGGGAGTAAAGCAATAGCTATTTCAGGTCATTGTGGATTGTAGGTGAAAGTTAAAAAAAAAAGTCAGGTTTGCTATGCTTTCGAACAATAGACATAGCATCTTGGTATAGCTGCTGCATGTAGAGCTTGAAATGTAGAGGGTAAAATTATTTTATCCTGCTAATAGATCTTGCTGAAATGATCGGGAGATACATAATTTTGTAGACTTCTTATTTTATCAGTATTTTGATATTTCCTTAGGAACTGTAATTTTTGCTCTCTCTCGAGCCATTACTGAAGAGAGTGACGCATATAAATATCTACACCACACCGCCATTAAGTATATGAAAAAGACCTAACCCCACTTGATTAATAACTATAAAAATATTTGATTTTTAATAACAATATTATTGTCTTACGTAAGTTTTGTAGTTATATATTCACACACACACACACACACACACACACACACACACGCACACACACTACATAACCACAACTCAGTAAATTATAGAAATGAAGATCTACAGTAATTTAAGTTATTCTCTACATCTACTTACATAACCCCAAAACGTTTCACTTTCATATCATCAATATAGCATTAATATGTATAATTAATAAAAAATAGTCGCATCATGGCATTAACTAATAATGTTTCATTTTTAATGTAATAATGTCAACAAACCACCTCAAGTTTTGTAGATATTTAATGTGCAATACACGACTGTACTCAGAAAATTACACACCGCAGAATCAGACCTGTAAATTATTTTTAGTAAATCTTGAAGTTTTTAATAATCAATTTAATTTGAACTCTAAATATGTCAGCAATCCTGCAGGTCATGGCCTTCGTGTAATATCCTATTGTTTATTGTAGTGTGTGTTTTGTTTTAGCCTATACTGAAATACAATTAGTTCTCAAAACTGACGAAAGATGGATTTTGGAAAATAGGACAATTATGCAGGAAAACTAACGCTTCACTGAATTTTACTATTTTTCTAAAACTCCTTGGATGCCAAGCTTCAAAATGACGGGTCATTCATTAAAATCCGTTCAGCCGTTTTCCTGTAATTTCCATTACCATTTCAGGAGTGGGCTAGTTTATCTTTCATTGTACTTATTAATTTGTATTCATTTCAAACTTACTAGCAATAAAAATAAATAAATAAATAAATAAATAAATAAATAAATAAATAAATAAATAAATAAATAAATAAATAAATAAATAAATAAATAAATAAATAAATAAATAAAATGTATAGATTCATAACGAGAGAGTATTTGTGTGTTTGTATGAGGCAAACTATTTAACCGATTTGAATAGTTTTTGTGCGAGATCGTGCGTATTTACTTGGTTTCCGGACAAAACCAATCCGCGGTAAGTCTAAAATTCCACATTCAGTATTCCCAACCTAACACACATAACAATTTCCCTCTTCTTACCGCTTAAGTGACATATTGACTTTACTGCTTTAGGCTTTTAACATATTATTTTTAGAGACGTTCAATATTGTAATAATTATAAATTGAAAACTTACCACTGCAATTTCATCTAAATTGCATAGTTAATTATTGTTTTTAAATATTTGCAAAAATTAGGTAAACTCTAAATCATTACATAACCTTACCGTTTGTTTTAAGTTCGCATTTATTGACTGGAGGAAAAAAAAAACAGACGTATATCACGGCCTGCTGGAGTATAGTAAACACAGAAAACATTTTAAAGCAACAATGTTGAAGATAGATTTTGTTTTGCAAATTTGCCGTCATTGAACAGAAACCAAGATGGAGATTTCATTGCAACTAATTAGAAATTCCTCTTTCAGGTATGTAATAAACGATCTTCGCACAAAATAATGTACGATACATGAGCGGTATGTTTTCTTTCAATTCTCGGAAATTAAAAAAGCTCAACTATGTTTCGCTTTTTCAAACTTTTCCTCGAACATGAAAACTTCAACATACCGCTCTTGTAACGCATATTACTATTTCGCTATTAGAAAGTGTAGTTGCTCTAGATGGGTCTCTGGGATGGGACCGACGTTGAAGCCGTTTGGTTAAGGTCGCATTTCCTCAGACATATACTACTTCGTATGAGAGCTGTGTAAGAATTCCAATCTATGACATTCCTGATACCAACTTCTGAGTACAGACTTGGCATTACGCTGTCATAAAATTTTAAATAGTAGAACTTAGTGTGGAGAAAACTAGCTTACTGGACATCTGTCGAGACAGCACTTGCTTAATTACAAAATTGTTTTACTGATGGAATGTCTTTATAAGATAATCGTGGTTTTATGGCAGTATTTAAATGTACTTGGCAGCAAAATGCCACTCGCATACATGTGGCACTTATACAACATAGCGAAATTTCCTGCAGGATAGATGCTTATCAGAGCTGTGTCTACTATAAGTTATACTTGGGGCGTACTATAAGTAGTAACATGAGCTGCTGCCAGGAAGTGAAAACGAGGATAGCTATGACAAAGGAAGTTTTTGGTAGGAAAAGGAGCATCTGCTTCAGACTTCTGGAGAAAGGAATAAGGAGAAAATACATAATAAGAAATGAAGCTGTGTTAGAAAGAGTGAGCGAAGAAAGAATGATGCTGAAACTGATCAGGAAGAGAAAAAATTAGCTGGGTCACAGACAGAAGAAACTTGCTACTGAAGGATGCACTGGCAGAAATGCTAAACGGGAGAAAAGTTCCGGGCAGAAGAAGTTATCGGATGATAAACAACATTAAGAAAAATCAATTATATGTGGAGACTAAAGGAAGGCGAAAAATAGGGAAAATTAGAGAACACTGGGTTTGCAATGAAAGATTTGCCCTTGCACACAAAAAGATATACTCGTATATACAAAACGCGAGCCAAAATCCGTTCAGTAGTTCAGAAGAAATTCCAGTACACAAATGGACATATTAAAGGTGCTTTTAAAATAATTATTTTGTATTAAGATTGCTAAGAACGTCATTTTCGTGAAAATCTCAACATCGGTTTCTGTAGCATCTTACTTTTTGTAGTGAGCAGTGGCGTACTCAGAATTTTGTCAAGGGTGGGGGTCATTATTAAAATTATTTACAATTTACATTATCGGTATTTTAAATTTTGTGTATTATTATTATTATTATTATTATTATTATTATTATTATTATTATTAAAAATATGAACTGTCAAATTTACAAAACATTAAACGAATGTTTCAAAATAAACTCAGAACTCAAATGAAGGAACGGGTGAATACCGCTCTTAAAATGAGTTTGAAATTAAGAATGCAGACTGTTTAACGTCTGCTCTGTAGAATTGAATGGTAAATTTGCAGAACGACTTAAGTCCACATTTTGAGGATTCTGAGTTGAGAGCATGATTATGTTACTGTGTGCAAGGGCATGGTTTAGAAGCAGAATGACTTTAATCTACGACTTTTGTATAGCTTTTATTAGCAGCAGAATATTTGGTTGAGGGGTAAAACGACTTTAGTCCTGGACTTAAGTTGTTTTTCCTGTCAAGTACTGAAGAAATTCACACAATATGTAATTTCAATCATACACTCAGCTGACAAATTGTTTTTTGTCTGTTGTCATTGGTAATTCTTTCCGAACTTATCTCACGTTTACCATTCCTTCCAGTGCATCCTTCAGTAGGCAATTCTATTCAGCCAGTGACACAACCAATTCCCTTTCTACTTCTTGATCATTTTCAGCATCATTCTTTCTCCACACTTTCCAACACAGTGGTTTATCCCGATCAATGGAACCAAAATTCAAGATACTCGTAAAATGCTTAAGTTCATTCGTGATGAAGACGACGTGCATACATTTTACGAAAACGTTAAAGCATGGTAGACAACTAAGAAATGAAAGATGAAACTAAGCTGTGGTCTTGTTATAACACTCCTAAGAGTTGTCTGTGCTCTTGTGATTAACAAATTGTTCAAAATAATGTTGTTCAACAATTGCAATAAGGTCATTTTATGATTTTGGTATAAATACATTTAGTTAAACATGTTTATGGTCAGTAACCTAATAATTATGATGCAGAATTGAAGTTAATTTACAGAACAACTTAAGTCCTGAAGATAATTAAATTTTTTACGACCTGAAGTAGAATACAAAAATATGAATTCTTATAATAAAACTATTTCTCTTACATATAAAAATTATATTGTAAGAATATATGGTTCAGCGAGGCTAACAACAGTTTTCTTTAATTTTCTCAAAACTACTTCTACGGACTTAAGTCGTTTTGCAAATTCATCATTCAATTGTCAAAAGAACCTTTTCAATATGTTTCACAACAAATTAAATGTCATATTGTGTCGTCTTCATTTTATTACAAGGTCGATACTAGGCTGTATGTCTGAGTATAATAAAGATAGCATTGTTATAATTCGAACGTGTCGCAACACCAAGCACAGGGATTATATTGAAGGAGAGGTAGGAGGAATGTGCCTTATGTCGATGTAGATTTTGTTACTCTGACAGTGAAAAATTACAGAAGGGAAAACGATTATGGATAAAAGATATTAAAATTTAAATATGTAATTTAAAAAAGTTCAAGGGGGGTTCAAACCTGGTAACCCCCATCACCTTTGTACGCCCCTTGTAGTTGTTGTTGTTTATTGACATTTCTGGCTTTGAGCCAGGGTCTTATACGCGCAGGACGCCCTCTCCAATCATTGTACATAAATAATAGTAATAATAATAATAATAAAAGTATATTTACATATATGACACTATTTCTGGCATAAGTGCCAGTAGCTGTGTGAGTGCAGTTACTAATTCCTTTTATTTTGGTGTAGGCCTAATTTGTTAATTGCGATATTTAAGGAATTGTGAAAGGTAGAAGAGTTCGGGGTAAAAGATATCGGCTGATAGACAACGTTAAGGTATTATTTGGGGAGATTAAGAGGAAAGCAAGAAATCGGGAAGAATGGGAAATGCTGGGTTTGCAGTTAAAGACCTGCTCTTGGGCAGAACACTGTGCATACATACATACATTACATATGCATGTACATACATATACATATATATATATATATTTTTTTTTTTTGAGATTTTAAATTTTCCCCTTCCAGTAGCAGAAGCGTCTGAATGGTTATGGAGACTTTCAAGGGGTAGAGTTATTTTATTGATCTGCCTCTCTGTTGCTGTCGTGTGTCCTCTCAAATTTCCAACACGTGTTTGCGGTTTTGTTTGTGTGTTTTAGTTTGGTGGTTGGGGCTGGTGGTAGTTGTAGAGAAGTTTCTCTAGTGTTGTTCTGTTGTTTGTGTTCGGTGGATTTGCGAAGATGTGTTGTGTATATACGCGATTTACTGCCGTAGTCCACACCTGTGGAGTAACGGTCAGCGCGTCTGGCCGCGAAACCAGGTGGCCCGGGTTCGAATCCTGGTGGGGGCAAGTTACCTGGATAAGATTTTTTCCGGGGTTTTCCCTCAACCCAATACGAGCAAATGCTGGGTAACTTTCGGTGCTGGACCCCGGACTCATTTCACCGCCATTATCACCTTCATTTCATTCAGACGCTAAATAACCTAGATGTTGATACAGCGTCGTAAAATAATCCAATAAAATAAAATTTACTGCCGAATGTGTGTATTTCCTGTTTATGTTGTTTAGGTGTGTGAAGAGTGGCTTCGTTTTTGACGTAGTGTAAACTGTGTTGTTTCTGGTACGTCTGTGCAGGTGGAAGATTTGGCGGAGAATTCTTCTTTCGCGGGCTTCGAATTTTGATTGGGTCGTTGGAGGGGCTTGTGTGAGGAAAATGGAGGGATGTATGCGTAGGGATCGGTGAGAAAATAATAAAGGAAGTGTTACTTACGTTTGTTGAATTCTTACTTCTTGTTCAACGTAGTTTTGAGAAACTGCACTATTTTGTTATTGATCATGTACGAGTATTACACTTCAGAATCTCTTGTTGAAATCCTTAGATTGAGATACATATAACATCACTGCGTCGCAGACCGAGTCACCGATGCCCTAACGAACGTATTGGCGTACATCCTCCCTGCAATCACATTCCCCTTACATACACATATGGGAATTTCGAGGTGCCATCACGTTGGAATCACTCACTGACCATCTGTTCACATATCTGAACGTTATTGTAATAACACATTCGATAAACTCGGAGAATGACAATTCTGTCGTGCAGGTGTAGCTTCATAGCGCTCCATCTTCGTGTTATAGTCCGACATTGTGGATAGGAATATGCTTATCGGGTGTAACTTTAGTTCCGTCCATGCATAATTTTTAAAGGCACTGCCTACCTCATAATTTAAAATTATCAACACTGTTACCAACATAAAATATAAACTGCTGAGCCATTTATACCCGAACCCACACTTCCTGAAATCGAAATTGCGATAGAAAATCTGAAAAATTATAAAAGGTTTCGATCAAATTCCAGCAGAATTAATACAAGAAAGTGGAAGCGCATTACCTAACGAAATTTATAAACTTGTACTTGCTATTTGGGAAAAGGAAATTGTACCAGAGCAATAGAAGGAGTCCTTAATCATACCTATCTTTAAGAAGGGGGACAATACTAACTGTAGTAACTTTCGAGGAATATCACTTTTGTTGACGTCGTACAAAATTTTATCCAGTATTATTTTGAGAAGATTAACTCCACATGGGTGTAGATGAAATTATTGGGGATCTCCAGTGTGGTGTCCACACATGTGGAGTAACGGTTAGCGCGTCTGGCCGCGAAACCAGGTGGCCCGGGTTCGATTCCCGATCGGGGCAAGTTGCCTGGTTGAGGTTTTTTCTGGGGTTTTCCCCTCAACCCAATACGAGCAAATGCTGGGTAATTTTCGGTGCTGGATCCCGGACTCATTTCACCGGCATTGTCACCTTCATCTCATTCAGACGCTAAATAACCTGAGATGTTGATACAGCGTCGTAAAATAACCTACTAAAATAAAAAAAAACCATTGTGGTTTTAGGCGTAATAGATCAAATATTGATCAGATATTTTGTATTCGACAGATTATGGAGAAAAAATGGGAGTATAAGGGTACAGTGCATCAGTTATTCATAGATTTCAAAAAGGTATATGACCCGGTTAAGAGAGAAGTTTTATATGATATTCTTATTAAATTTGGTATTCCCAAGAAACTAGTTCGATTAATTAAAATGTGTCTCAGTGAAACTTACATCAGAGTCCGTATAGGTCAGTTTCTGTCAGATGCGTTTCCAATTCACTGTGGGCTAAAGCAGGGAGATGCACTATCATCTTTACTTTTTAACTTTGCTCTAGAGTATGACATTAGGAATGTCCAGGATAACAGAGAGGGTTTGGAATTGAACGGGTTACATCAGCTGCTTGCCTATGCGGATGACGTGAATATGTTAGGAGAAAATCCACAAACGATTAGGGAAAACACCGGAATTTTACTTGAAGCAAGTAAAGAGAGAGGTTTGGAAGTAAATCCCGAAAAGACGAAGTATATGATTATGTCTCGTGACAAGAATATTGTACGAAATGGAACTATAAAAATTAGAGATTTATCTTTCGAAGAGGTGGAAAAATTCAAATACCTGGGAGCAACAGTAACAAATATAAATGATACTCGGGAGGAAATTAAACACAGAATAAATATGGGAAATGCCTGTTATTATTCGGTTGGGAAGCTTTTATCATCCAGTCTGCTGTCAAAAAATCTGATAGAATTTATAAAACAGTTATATTACCTGTTGTTCTTTATAGTTGTGAAACTTGAACTCTCACTTTGAGACAGGAACATAGGTTAAGGATGCTTGAGAATAAGGTTCTTAGAAAAATATTTGGGGCTAAGTGGGATGAAGTTACAGGAGAATGGAGAAAGTTACACAACACAGAACTGCACGCATTGTATTCTTCACCTGACATAATTAGGAACATTAAATCCAGACTTTTGAGATGGGCAGAACATGTAGCACGTATGGGCGAATCCAGAAATGCATATAGAGTGTTAGTTGGGAGGCCGGAGGGAATAAGACCTTTAGGGAGGCGTAGATGGGAAGGTAATATTAAAATGGATTTGAGGGAGGTGGGATATGATGATAGAGACTGGATTGATCTTGCTCAGGATAGGGACCTATGGCGGGCTTATGTGAGGGCGGCAATGAACCTCCGGGTTCTTTAAATACCAGTAAGTAAGTAAGTTACCAAGATAAGCTTGATATGTATGCAAATATGTATAGAAATTAATCTACCTCTGTGCTGTAAATAGTGTGGTATGTTAGGAATTAAATGTTGTAGAAAAGGATAAAAAAAATTAAATACACACAGAAATCATAGGAACACCATAACGTATCTGTTCAATGTGTATATATAACTTTTATTTTAACCAAGTATAAGAAACGTTATATACAATTTGTACATACACAACTGGGATAAATAAAATACAATATCAACAACTTTTTGTAAACCTTACCGTACTTAATAAAATACATTATCAGTATAGACAAACACATTACAATGAAAGACAGAAACATACAAAAAGACAAATAACAGTAAGATATATTTACAGCGTGGACATTGCAAGAACTATGTTTAAAGTTTCTCTGTAAATAATAAATTAAACAAGGAACAAACACTGAAGAGTATATAAAATATTAGATATTTGCGACCTGCGCAGTTGATAGGGTTGATGTTTTCATTTCCGGGTTTATTAAACTTGTAATACTTGGGACAGAGACGTTCAACGTCACAGGTAAATGATTTCACCATATCAGTTTCGAAGTACTGTCTATGCACTCCATAATAATACAAAAAGGAGAAATCGCGAAATTTATTTCTCTTCTATAATTCCTGAAACGATACTGTACAGTGATTCTCCCCGTCTTTATTAAGTATTCAACAAGTTAAGCAATCATTAGATCTGATGCTATATTACAGTATACAGGGCTTTCATTTCAAAACTTTCCAGTCTAAATAATTATTTATTTAAATTTAATTCTATTTAAACAAAAAACACGTCAATTTAGATATTGAGGGAGAAGTTTGAAACCAGGTTTAATTGCATTTTAGATTTCACCCCCACCCCTACCCACCCCCACTTTGAAATTTCAAATAACACCCTTATATTTTTATACTACCATATGATAGAGCATTCAATTGTTTATACTCCTCATTCATTTGTTTTCGCATCTTTTGTTTTCTATCGTCGCCTGGCAACCTGTATTTTTGTTATTATCAGTTTGATTGTAGGATGAAAACAGCTTATTTTGTGTAATTTCCTCAATTTAATCAATAAGGATTATTTATGTTCTCTCCTGCAGGGTATACACCATTTTAAAATAATTTAATACACAAACACAACTATTACATGAAATGCTCAATAAGTTTTTGTAGCTTTATTCTCTTCAGCTCTAATCAACAATAACAACAATCCAGGTTACCAGGCGACGATAGAAAACAAAAAACGCTAAAACAAATGAATGAGATGTATAAACAATTGAATACTAGACTTCCCCCACAATATCTAAATTGACGTGCTTTTTGTTTAAATTGAATTCAATTTAAATAATTAATTATTTAGCCTGGGAAGTTTTGAAATGAAAGCCCTGTATAACAATATTTACCTTTATCAGTGTAAAATTTTGTAAGTTCCTTAATAAGGGCCACGATTTTTTCTGCCACTGTTATCTTGCCAGAATAATAGCGCCACTATTGTTATCCGGCTTAAAAATGCCTCAAATGTTTATGCAAGCACTAAATAATTAATTAAAAAGCAAGTTTTAATCCGTATAGATTATGTTAAGGATCAAATCTTAACTATAACAAACTTTCTTATAAACCTTTCAATATGGCTTCGAAATATTTAATTAAAAACTTTCCTGAACTTTACAAAATTAAAAATCTTTGTAAATATCAAAATATTAATTTAAATTTATTTTAGTGAATAAAAATTGCATATTAAAATATCATTCAGATTTGTTACATAAATTAATTTGTGTTAAATTAAAATTGAATTGGAAAATTCACTAATTTCGCTTTCACTTTTAGCCATCTTCGGAATTAGTGAGGTCCTTGCTTATTTCCGTTTTCTTGCGAAGTTTCTTTGATAGTGGATGCTAGTGCAGAGTCCATTAGGATGTGTGTTCTGAAATGTAATTGTATACTGATATCTTGTGAATGTGTTTCTGTGTGTATACAGTATTATATACTGTTCTAATGTATTACATTTCTGGTTTCTCGGTTAAATATGTAAGATTTCCATGTCTGTTTCTCTGTTGCTGTAGTTGTGGTTGGTGTTCGTGATGCGTTCTACACATATTCAACCGAAAATCAGAAATTAAATACACTAGAACAGTATGAAATATACAGACACACAATAAAACATCCACAACGTTTCCTGATACACAATTTAAGTTTCAGAACACATACCCTATTTGACTCCGTATTACCGAACACAAACCCACCCTCCACCAAAGCAACTTCACAAGAAACCGGAAACCAGCAAGGACCTCACTAGTTCTGAAGATAACTAACAATGAAACTGAAACTAGTCAAATATACATTATTAAAATATTAATAGAAAATGAAAAAATGTACATAAAATCGACTTCATTACTAAATATATTTGATATATTTGTGGTTATGGAGCATAATGAGGCTTTCATTTTATAGCTACATTTCGACTGTGTAATTATATTTTCTTTTGGATCCAAAAAAGAATTGCTTATTTCTTTATTAAAAAAATTATATTTGGTACTATGCAAAATATTTCATAATTTTGTTATGAAACTTCAATTCTTCATATTGCCAACTTCTGAGAGCGAATTTTTTCAAATTTTTAAAGTGGTAGTAGATCTTTGAGTTTGTGTATCTCGATTTATTAAGTTAATTGAAGTAATGACTGCTAAGTTATATAAAATTGTGCGTATCTGCTTTAGGAATACAGTTCATCTCAAGGATATTAATATATCTCTTACATTCAAACAATATTCAGTCTCTGTATTTTAATAATTTATCCCAAATTTAAAAAAATGTATTAATTTCATAATAAATATAATGTAATTCTACCGTAATTGTATAAATGTATAGTTAATAACCATTATCAATCTGTATTAATAGTAGACTATAATTTTACCTATTAGAATAAAGAATTTTATTTACCTTGATACTAGTTTAAAGTAACTTAGCATTATTTCCATAACTATACTGATAATAAGTGATAAATACGGAAAATAATATAATGTAAGCTGTGTATAAAATTATTTACTATGCACAGGGTTTTAACATGGCAAATCAATTACTTGTAAATTCTATCTTCCTTGTATGTTCTACAAGAAACATTTATATGAGAAAAAGTTAAAGGAAATGCACAAACAACTTAGGTTCAGTGGAATTCATTAAATACAATTATAAAATGTAACTTCATTTGTTTTACTTAATATTTTATACCTTTGTTTCTTCTACAGTCAATTGTTTTTATTTCTGTTGTATATAACATCGAGTTTCATGGGGCCGTGGCAGAAATAACAGGGATTTAATTAATAATACTGTTGGTACATTACGAAAGAGAAAATTCAGAAATAAATTAAGTTAGCCTAGCGTTTAGAAATTTATTAAATTGATTTTATTCTGCTGAATCTAATAAGAAAATAAAATAGTTGTTAGTGTATTGCGTTGTATTTTTAGTCCTACAGCATTTTTTCTTACTAAATGTCACTGTAAATATACAGAGAGAACAGTATTTACAAGTAATTTGTTCCCCTGTTAACCCCTATGTATAGTAAACTGTTTTACAAGCAGTAAATAACTACCATACTCTTATGTAGCACCAAAAGTTAAAATTATGTACATATATATTTCTCTTGCATTAGTATTTAAACCTAATGAAATATTTTATTAATGGTCGTCACATTGGAATAGAAAATAATGTCTTTGATATAACATTAAAGCTATCACGTGACCTAGTAAGGAACTTTTTTTTAACATAAAAGATACATTTTGTACTAATTCCCCAAACAATTTGCAATACTTGACTTTGTTCCCGAGAAACTAGTTTGCATTGCAACTATCACAAAAACTACCCATTTTCCATCACAGAAACTTATCACAATCGTGTTTATGAAATAAATTATGCTTTCTGTATTTAAAAAATATAATTAAAGAACACGACCTGCACAAATTTCTTCAGGAAAGACCATATCTGCTTCATTTTATTTACATTTCAAATCAGCCATAATTTTTGGGATAGTAATATTACTGTGAAAAATTATACCACGTAACAGAGGAAGTTCAAATATATCGCATATGTTCCTAATTCATAAATATATTCCTCAAATTTTCTAAAAGAACTGCCGTTATGACAGGTTTAAAAGTAGAATAATGGACATTGACGAGTCAAAGTTTTCTGCGCATGCTCAGATGTTCTCACAACGTGGTCTATCGAGTTTGACTTATTCGATAGTGGAATATGGTGACAGATAATTCATTCCTTAGTTTTCATTAAATTTTATTTCATTGTGCTTTTAAATGAAATGGAATTATTTTATTTTTTCCAAGTTGTTTAATAATTCGATAGTTCATTTTAATAATCGATTTATTTGATAAGGTTTATTAATGTATAGATTTCTTCAGTACACAAATAGTAAAGACCACGGGACAAAAACGACCTTCCTGCCCTAACTTGTATTTTTTTAATTATTTCTATGCCTCAAAATTTGAAATAGTTCTCGAAAAACTATCGATTTCTCTCTGAATTTAGAAATGCAATTTCATTTTCAAAATATACGTGTTTAAACTTAAAAATTATTGTTGTTGGGAAAGGAATATGTAACATTATGAAACTGATAGGCATTTTATTTCATTTTATTAAGTACTTGATATTACTTTAATAGTCAGTTAACAAATAAATCCGTCCTTACATTTCTATGGTAACGTTTTTTCATGAAGTACAAGCTAATATTGTCCCGTTATCTATCCAGACGTCTTCCCATCAAAAGGAAATGAGTTTCGGACCCCTTAAAGCTTCTGAAATTAAGTGAAGACATGATTAGTGTCGAGTGTGCTTGTTCGAGCATCTTCCTCAGCTTTCCCTGCCACTCCTACAAAATTATTGCTCTTTGAATAGTCTCTGTACTGTGAAAGGAACATTAAGTAAGATATTATTACATGATTATTTTTATTTCTATTCAAGTCTTGATAAGAAATATATTTTGACTTTGAATACTTTACGGCAATTAATATAGTTGTACCATAATTGACGAATTTAAAATCCATGGAATTCATACCTTTTAAGTAGTATTCCGAAACACAGTTTTTAAACTAATGCTAAAAGTAACAGCACTCAGGAACATGATTATCCATAATTAATATAAAAGTATGATACTTTTAGACGTGAAATATTTAATTATAGCCCATTACTTCAGGGTGTCTCGTAAGTCACGAAATATAGGTAACAGTTCCCTGGACGATGGCTTGGTCAACATGGACTTACCGAATAATGCCCCCCCCCCGGGTGATCTTGACCTCACGTCTCTTGATTTTTATTTGTGGGGTGATTTAAAGACCGCTGTGTATGCAAAAGAAATAACGTCACTTCGTCATATGCAAAGGAGAATCACAGCTGCTTGCAGAGAGCAATCCCTAACATCTTAAGATGTGTCCTCAATGAATGGGCCACTCGTCTGAATATGTATATACAGAAAGATGGTTAGCACTTCGAACATATGCTTTAAATCACAATTTTTCCTATGTTGCGTGACTTATGGGACACCCTGTATTTTTACTGACATTTATGGTACAAAAACAAAAAGAAAGTAACCAGTTACAATAAAATCGATTAAGGGAACGTAATTTTACAAATAATCTCGGCATAACTCCAGGCTTAACAGTAATTTCATTGCTCGCTTTTCGTAGAGATGCTGAGGTACAACTGTACTAGATTAATGAAGGTTAGTCATTATGGGATAAGATGCGAGGTCGATTTTTTTTTAATAGAATGAGGAGAAACTACTTGATTCTAAGCCTGCTAGAATCTATACAGGGTGTTTTAACATAAAACATGTCCACACACTTTTTAAAGCGTACCATTCACTCAGATTACAATAGTAATCTTTCAAATATGTACAAAATCAGTTTGCGCTGATGACTGTGACTAAAGCTAAATTTAAAGGATTTCGTGTCTGAAATCCAATCCCTTCTCTATTTTAAGAGAAAAAAAACAACAAAATCAGTTGTACTCAAATTACATAACTATACTTTCTAATAATTATATTGTGATTTCCAGCCATCTCTAAATATGGGTAGTAACTTCATAGGTGGGCCTATTTACTTTTTAAGACACAAATGTCGATGTTGGTTACAAAATAATATTGTAGCCACGTGATATAATTTATTTCTTAGTAGTTGTAAACGTATGTTTTATCATCATATTTACTTTTCGGTCCGCCCCGTCCACATTATTGTGAGGATTATGAACTAACAAGTAACATTCATAAACAGAGTTACAATCCGGTCTTGGGAACAATAGAGAATGGAAAGTATTCAATGACAAGTCACAGAGAAACTCCTTAAGATAGAGGGAAGAAAAATTTCCTTTGCTGCTTTGAGTTATTTCGTTTTATTTAGTAAGAAATCGACTTCGTTTCTGGAATTAATTGCAACAGTCCAAACACATACGTACTATTTCAGGTAACAGAAGATTTAGTGCAGAGCTTAGGCTTAGTGTTGCATTATGAAAACCTTCTAGATTGTTAGTGCAGTGAAACTTCCCTTAACGGACACTTCCCAATAGCGGACTCCTCTCAATAGCGGACATTTTAAAATTCCCCTGCAAAATAACATTGGCCCTTATGATAAAATTCTTCCAAATAGCGGACATTCTCAATAACGG
Organism: Periplaneta americana; assembly: GCF_040183065.1. Lineage (NCBI taxonomy): Eukaryota > Metazoa > Arthropoda > Insecta > Blattodea > Blattidae > Periplaneta > Periplaneta americana. Next base: position 11,055,204 of record NC_091130.1, read on the forward strand.
CCGCGGACACTGAAATGTATCTCCCAACAACACTTAAAACTTCCAAATAACGGACAGCGTGAAAGATAAAAAAGAAAAAGGCGGATGTAAATTAAACGGAACTCTAACGGAATTCTTTGCAACAATCATTATCGTGCATTTGAACGTTCTTGTACTTTATTGAAGGTAAGCAGCACAGTTGTTAGTTGTGATACTGTACGTGAGCAGTCCATACTTTCTTGGTTTGAGTTTTCGGAAGTACAGTCACATTAAAAATGTCACAAAAACGTAAACGTTTGTCACTAGAAAAGAAAGTGGATATTGTAAAGCATAGTGAGAAGGAGAAATTAAGTGTTCGTGAGCTGGCCACAAAGTTTAATGTGGAAAAAACTCAGGTTAGTGAAATTTTGAAAAACAAGGATGTTATTTTAAAATCATACACTGAGAATGAAATTCTAGATTTCTTTGTGTAAGGTGAAGTGGTACAGTGACTGATGTTTATTTCATTTACAAAATAGTTACTGGTACGATTTCTCTCTGGATGAATATTAGAAACAATCTCACAATCTCACTGCCTACTGTACTGTACTGTAAAAGAGTGTTGAATATGTATGAGAAATTTTAATGTGCTGTATACATACTAACGATTTTCTAAATAGCGGACACTTCTCAATAACGGACATTTAATTTTTTCTCCAGCGGTGTCCGCTATTGGGAAGTTTCACTGTATTTTATTAATAAAAGTATTCTTACTTTGTTAAACTGTAAAGAATATTGTGAAATGGACTTTTTTTAAATATCAGAAAAATAATAATTCCTTAGTTAACCTGAAAGAAAAGTTTTGTAAGTAACTTACACTTGAAGGATAGTCGTGTTTCATTTTACTTGTGTTAGTTCTATTTTATCTTTAACAGAGGACTTGAACCAGCTGATCACGTGACCAGGAAATGTCACTACTTTTGTTATATAATATGTTTAAGAAATTGCTGAAGCTTGAGAACGAAACACTTCAAATGTTTGATTTACTATTATCTTCATCTTAAAAATGTCACTTCATGATATCACTTGTTTTTATGATGGCAATTGTCTCTACAGTCTGAAGTTAAACGGTCCGTTTTCATAATATATTTTGAAATAAATTTTACTGTAACGTAAATGATGTATCTTAAAAAGTAAAATTGTTAAGAATTTCTTTTAATATTTACAAGGGAACCATCCAAAATCATCTGATAGAAGCCCCTTCTCAAAATTACTAGGTAATCTGTAAGACACAAAAATACTACCAAAATAGTGTATAACCTACATTCGTGTAGTCTTTTGTTAAGGCAAACATCATACATTCTTGATACGGTCTCCTTGGTGATTCATTTCTCATTAGATAAATCTGTACGTCAAAGATTAACATTATGTATCTTATCTTTTTTCATTTTGAAATCTATAACAAAAGACGAACTAGGCAGTTTATCGTAAACATTGTTCTATTTACATTAACTTACCATTTGCCTCTACTGTGGTATAAGTTGTGTTGAATTTGGCTTGTCTTCGTGAAAGACAAGTAGTCAGGCTGTTGAAGATTTAATAGAAAGAAACATTTTCGTATAGCTATTTCAAATCTATTTTTATGTCGTATAATTATACTGACAACCAGGATTGTTTCAAAACGGTTATCCGTATACAATCACATGGGGAAATTTTGATATGATGTTATGGATGGTTTCCTTGTTATGTTATTTAAAAATAGTTATTTCTATTTTAAGATAAAAAATAGGGATGGCTGAATTATCTCGACAATTAATGTGAAATATTGTCTTTTAGGTAAGAAAAGGTACTTTTTATACTCACATTAATGAAATCGGCTTCATTACATACGCCTAGTTCCATTGGCTTATCTTAGTCTCTTTTCATACTTCATCACATCTTGCTTTTGAGGGTTGATATTTTCACCGGAGTCTCAAATTTTATCAACAAACTCGTGAACTTCAAATACGATCAGTTTATGTCCTTTTAACACACAAGATTTAAACAAATCACTAAAACAGTTCTTGTTCCAGAAGTTGATGCAGACATACTCGTGTCAGAGTATTTTTCTTCTCCATTGATTACACGTTTCTTGCTATCCTTGTGTTACTTCGCTATATATATATATATATATATATATATATATATATATATTTCAAATTTGATGAAAATAATCTATTAGAGTGAAAATTTGGTTTCATATTACCATATTTGTCCTAACAGTTTGAAGTTTAAAAACACATTAATTTTTCACATCCTGGTCGTTGAACATAATTCAATAGGTCAGAATTAAATTAATTTCGAATAATTTTTATTGAACTCGGTCATATTAAATAATTTTATCGTCATATTTTTATCGGTTCAGATTTACTTTTACTCTTCATTGCCAATGAAATTATTTTAGAACTCTATGTATTCCTACATTTTAGAATAAATTTTACGTCAGGTCTTGTGAGCTAGCTGGAGTATTGAACTCGAAGAAAATATAAATTGAAAAGAGTTTCTTTAATGTCGATTAGTTGTCTGAATAAAAATAGTACCAAACTTTGTGATAAATTTGGTATCATTAACGTAGAAAGCATCTAATCCTTTGAGTTAAGTAAACCGCAGTTAACTTTCGAACTGGAATATATTTCTCACAATAAGTTTTATTTAAACATCATGAACTCAATGTAAACTGTAAAAAAGTAATAAAATGAAATGGATATGAAGTAAATTAGCTTATATATAGAACGATTATGAGGAAACGAATCTTTATCGTGTAGCTCAGTTTATTCTAAATATGTGATCTGGTTGATTGTCTTAGAATTCAAGCTATATTTTATCCTTCCTTGAGCAAAAGAGATAAGAAATTTCGAGTTAATATTTCATCAAATTATTTTATACGTGTCACAGAGTTCACACGGTTACTACTTGATATTTTCTAGAAGTCGGGACTTGAAAAATACAATATTATAATACTTTTTCGAAACCAAATTTCCAAACTTATTTTCATCAAGTACTTGAAGACTTGGATCAAACAAACGAAGATCACACCTTTAACCATTCTAAGCTTGATTCTACACCGCACACACGTTGATCTGCTTCGCTCGTGTAATTTCGGTGATGAATTTAAGAAGTTTATGCAGCCAAAATTATTAAAACATTCATATCCTCTCAGCACATACAAATTTGTTGAAAAAAAAAACCGTTTCTTCGGATTTGAAATTATCACGGTGGTTAAGTTGACGAAGAGGTTCTGATTATTTACATCTTATTGCGGAAGAAATTGTCACAGATTTTATTATCCCCTTACTGCCTCTGTCTTCAGGAAGAGACAGCCCTTTTGAAGTTCATTGCAAAAACTGTCTTAACATGGTCTTGTCAATTAAATAACTTTTCCCAAAGGACTTGGAGACTTTTACATAGAATGTGATTCAGTTGATTTGCCTTATGCATCACTCCAGCTGGTAGATTGTCACCGAAATTGTTGAGATTTGGTCTTTGACTATCACCGTACAATTTCTTTGATGAAACAGTTTTGGACCAGATATTTTCCGAGTTCCCAGTATTATTTATCAGAATTGCTTTGCATTTTCTTCGTTTCTTGGAAAGGATATAGCTGAAGTAAATATAAGCTTTAAGTTTTGATCTGACACAAAAAGACTGAATCAGCTGCACACAAGTCCTATAAATCTCACTTCAAGATTGTTCCGTTTATAACATTTGTAGCCATCACACCGGAACTCTCAAACTTTCAGGAACACTGATAAATACAGTAAGGCATCCTCGTCTACTGTATCTGATCCTGAAGAACATGGAAACTCTGAAGTGTTCTGGACGGTTCATGTTGGTTTGACCTTTGGCGTACCATCTTACAATTTCTTTGATGGAACAGTTTTGGACCAGATATTTTCCGAGTTCCTAGTTTTACTTATCAGAATTGCTTTGCATTTTCTTCGTTTCTTGGAAAGGATATAGCTGAAGTAAATATAAGCTTTAAGTTTTGACCTGACACAAAAAGACTGAATCAGCTGCACACAAGTCCTATAAATCTCACTTCAACATTGTTTCGTTTATAACATTTGTAGCCATCATACCGGAACTCTCAGGCTTTCAGGAACACTGATAAATACAGTAAGGCATCTTCGTCTACTGTATCTGATCCTGAAGAAGGAACGAACATGGAAGCTCTGAAGTGTTCTGGACGGTTCATGGTGATTTGATCTTTGACGTACCATCTTACAATTTCTTTGATGAAACAGTTTTGGACCAGATATTTTCCAAGTAATTACTTATCAGAATGGCTTTTCATTTTCTTCGTTTCTTGGAAAGAATATAGCTGAAGTAAATATAAGCTTTAAGTTTTCATCTGACACAAAAAGACTGAATCAGCTGCACACAAGCCCTATAAATCTCACTTCAAGATTGTTCCGTTTATAACATTTGTAGCCATCACACCGGAACTTTCAAACTTTCAGGAACACTGATAAATACAGTAAGGCATCTTCGTCTGCTGTATCTGATCCTGAAGAACATGGAAACTCTGAATTGTTCTGGACGGTTCATGGTGATTTGATCCAACTAACGCAATGAAAGCTAACATGTAATTCACTATAACGCTCATCACTGTCGAACACCTGAGATCTTTCACTAAGGCACAAGCAGTAGACACTGTTGTTCAAGGAACCTCTCGAAGGACTCACACTTTGTTTCTCTATCTGTAGAAGCCGATGTTCATCATAGTTTATGTGAAGAAGGTGTGAATGATGTCAGACATGCTGGTGTAAGTGCCCACCACGAGCCCAAACAGACTGAAGATGACGAGGAAGGTGTTCCGTGCCAGCATGCTGTAAAAGCTGGTACTCCTGTTGATGCTGTACCAGAAGGTCGCCGTCTCGATGATAGCCGGGAACGCTATGCCCAGGGCAGCCAAGCATAACGCGCCGAATAGCGAGATGAACAGCTCCAGGTTCGGGATGGCCACTGCCAGCAGGACTGCAAACAAACACCATCACATCATCACTGTTAGTTTACTACCAGAACAAATGTCATTAAATTTTCTTGCCGTGCTGGAGAATTAGATAATTCAACTTCAAAAAAATATATAATTATTCAAATTGTAATAATTTCATAATCAACTTTTCATATTACGGTTAATTTTATGTACATTAATTAATAACATTTTTAAGAACTTGAAGGTTTTAAGTTAATTTTAAACTAATATCCTTCAAATATATAAATATTAAATACAAGGTGTTAAAGAAGGGTATAATATTTTGGGAGGAAGTAGCATTCATGAAAGCAACAAAAAAGTCTAATAAACATGGGTACTAAAATTAATATATTTGAAGAAACAAGGACTGTGAAATTGATGCTGTAACAACAACTGTCTTCTAATGCGAATTAAGAAAAGAGGTTCTAATATTTTGAGAAGAGCTAATATTTACAAGATCAAGAAAAATGTCTAATAAACATGGGTACTAAAATTAATATATTTGAAGAAACAAGGACTGTGAAATTGGTGCTGTAACAACAACTGTCTTCTAATGCGAATTAAGAAAAGAGGTTCTAATATTTTGAGAAAAGCTAATATTTACAAAAACAAGAAAAATGTCTAATAAACATGGGTACTAAAATTAATATATTTGAAGAAACAAGGACTGTGAAATTGATGCTGTAACAACAACTGTCTTCTAATGCGAATTAGGAAAAGAGGTTCTAATATTTTGAGAAGAGCTAAATTTACAAAAACAAGAAAATGTCTAATAAACATGGGTACTAAAATTAATATATTTGAAGAAACAAGGACTGTGAATTTGATGCTGTAACAACAACTGTCTTCTAATGCGAATTAAGAAAAGAGGTTCTAATATTTTGAGAAGATCTAATATTTGCAAAAACAAGAAAAGTGTCTAATAAACATGGATTCTAAAACTAATACCTTTGAAGAAACAAGATCTGTAAAATTGGTATTGTACCAACACCTATCTTCTAATGCGAATTAAGAAGGAAGGTTCTAATATTTTGAGAAGAGCTAATATCCATAACAACAAGAATAAAAAGTCTAACAAACATGGGTTCTAAGATTAAAACATTTGAAGAAACAAGGACTGTGATATTGGTGCTGTAACAACAACTGTCTTCTAATGCGAATCAAGAAAAGAGATTCTGATATTTTGAGAAGAGCTAATATTTACAAAAACAAGAAAAATGTCTAATAAAAATTTGGGTTCTAAAACTAATACCTTTGAAGAAACAAGACCTGTAAAATTGGTATTGTGCCAACACCTATCTTCTAATGCGAATTAAGGAGAAACGTTCTACAATTTTGAGAAGAGCTAATATCCATAAAAACAAGAAAAAAAGACTAACAAATATATTTGAAGAAACTAGGGCTGTGAAATTGATATTGTAACAACAAGTATTTTCTAATGCCAATTACGAAAAAATGTTTTAATATTTTGAGAAGAGTTAATATTCATAACAACAAGAATAAAAAGTCTAACAAACATGGATTCTAAAATTAAAACCTTTGAAGAAACAAGGACTGTGAAATTGGTATTGTATCAACAGGGTTGTTGTTAATTTGTAAATGTTCCATTCTTTGATTAAAATTAAATCAAATTTAAACAGTTATTATCCTCATAGTGACATTCAACATTATGGTACAAGACATAATTACCATCTTGTGACCTTAAGGTTAGATTAGCTAAGTCTAAACAATGGTTTACATCAATTGCACTGTCTATGTTTAATAAACTTTCTTGTAGTGCACATATTGTTAATTCTAATAGATTTAAGTGTATTATTACTGACTAATCAAAAATCCTTTTTATGATATGAATGAATTTATGGAAACTAGTGTTGATATAGTATTTTAGTTCGTTTTTCTTTTGATTTCGTCTATGTATCTGTGATATCAATAAATCAATAAATAAATCAATGATATGATTTGTTATAAGTTAGCTAGAGTAATACATTATTTATTAAGACACTAAAATTATTAGCACCTAAACGTAGCATTAAGATTGTTTACAGTATTTTGAATTCTTCCTAGTTTTTGGAGCAATTATTGTCGTTAAATTGTCAGTTCTTTCTTTGAATATACACCGATTTAATAGTCACTCAGGTATTTATAGTTAAACACGAATCTGGAAAATTAAACGAGCTTGTAACATGTCATGCCATCAATTGGAAGTAAAGAAAAACAGATAAAAGTTGTTTATTATTGGTCAATTACATAACAATTCGTTTTGTGATATTTTTTATTACCGTGGACGAATAAGACAGGCTTTAACACTTACATGTGACCAACACAAGGCACGTCCTCACTGCGTATTCCCAGAATATGAGATTGGTGCTGGAGTCGGGTTGAGTGTGCTTCTCCATCTTGGGGATCAGGTAGTGGTTCCACGTGATGTCCACTGCCACGTAGCACTGCAGTGCGTGTGTGACAAAGATGGCGACGGCGAGCATCACACGCACACTCTGAGCGAGGCTGCGAAAAAATATTAATGAGTGAATTTTATTCTCGTGTTCATTAATGCAGTTGTGAATTAATTTAAATAAAGTGTACTTTCGGATTGAAAGCATAAATGTATATCAATTCATAGATAGGCTTTATTCGTATGTTTTCCTAACACAGCATTATCATTAGGTCTAGGATTCTTAGGTAAATAAATATTTTATTTACACTGTTGCATAACACATGGTATGTTTTGTGCGAGATCGTGCGTATTTGCTTGGTTTCCGCACAAAACCAATCCGCGGAAAGTCTAAAATTCCACATTCAGTATTCCCAACCTAACACACATAACAATTTCTCTCTTCTTACCGCTTAAGTGACATATTGATTTTACTGCTTTAGGCTTTTAACATATTATTTTTAGATACGTTCAATATAGTAATAATTATAAATTGGAAACTTACCACTGCAATTTCACCTAAATTGCACTCTTAATTATTGTTTTTAAATATTTGCAAAAATTAAGTAAACTCTACAACTCCACTAAAGTTACTGCATTCGTGATGCAAGTAACATTAAGGAAGCCGTGAAAAATCAACAAGATTCCAGACTCATCATAGACTAGGGGGAAAAAAGACACACGTATATCACGGCCTGCTGGAGTATAGTAAACACAGAAAACATTTTAAAGCAACAATGTTGAAGATAGATATTTTTGTTTTGCAAATTTGCCGTCATTGAACAGAAACCAAGATGGAGATTTCATTGCAACTAATTAGAAATTCCTCTTTCAGGTATGTAATAAATGATCAACTACGTTTCGCTTTTTCAAACTTTTCCTCGAACATGAAAACTTCAACATACCGCTCTTGTAACGCATATTACTATTTTGTACGATCATGTTTTTGTTGTATTTACAGCTGTTGTTGTTAAGCCTTAAAAGTTAGAAACTTGTTGCCAGGGAAACCATTCTTCATAACATAAAACTATACTGAAATAGACTCATTACAGTGAATTTAATGTTACTTAGTTACCATTACAGTGCAGTTTTGCGAAGGCTTTGGAATAATATTGCTTTAAATTTCCAAACTTCAAACTTTTCCTCGATTTTGTAGAAAGCATTTCCTAACCTTGTATTGTAATATACTGTACTAATACCACGCTGCTATGTGAAAATACGTAGCAGCGTGTGTTTTACTTTATATGGAAGTAAAGTGTTACATTTGAAATAGAAGAATGTCAAATAGTGACCTACTTTTGCAGCAAAAGCAGATGAACGTAACTTAGTTCCTAAAGAAGTGGCAAACATTCTCCACAGATTTGTCACTTACATGTCCTTGTTGGGCAGATTGAGTGTTATGCTGCCAAGTGCTTCAGACCCATACTTGATGTAGCCGAAGAAGCCCATGCCTACATACATGATGATAATGAGTACCATCGCCCTGTTTAACACTCCGAATGAACCTCCGAAAGATTTGGGAGTTTTCATGTTGTTCTCCAACGGTAGAATCTGCAACGAAAATTGCATAACATAAATACATGGGCCATAGTACATAATAAATATATTGAATTCAATTGCTAATTAAATAATAGCCATTTATACAACAACAATAGAAAGCGACTCATTTTTGCACACATTAGAGAGGTTTAAACGATCCGTCAGGCGAGTTCAAAAAAATCTCAAATTCATTGAGTGACTTTTTTTTTGGCAAACACGATCTTTTTCCACAATCAAGTATTTTGAATAAATATTTGATCTAAGTTTGTTAATTCCTGAGAAATTTACAAATACTGAACTATGAATTAACGACAATAATTGTGTTGCTAAAATTACGTTACTAAGTTACTTACTCACTTACTGGCTTTTAAGGAACCCGGACGTTCATTGCCGCCCTCACATAAGCCCGCCATTGGTCCCTATCCTGAGCAAGATTAATCCAGTCTCTACCATCATATCCCACCTCCCTCAAATCTACGTCTCGGCCTCCCCAAAGGTCTTTTTCCCTCCGACCTCCCAACTAACACTCTATATGCGTTTCTGGATTCGCCCATACGTTCTACATGTCCTGCCCATCTCAAACGTCTAGATTTAAGGTTCCTAATTATGTCAGGTGAAGAATACAATGCGTGCAGCTCTGCGTTGTGTAACTTTCTCCATTCTCCTGTAACTTCATCCCTCTTAGCCCCAAATATTTTCCTAAGAACCGTATTCTCAAACACCCTTAATCTCTGTTCCTCTCTCAAAGTGAGAGTCCAAGTTTCACAACCATACAGAACAACCGGTAATATAACTGTTTTATAAATTCTAACTTTCAGATTTTTTGAGAGAAGACTAGATGACAAAAGCTTCTCAAACGAATAATAACACGCATTTCCCATATTTATTCTGCGTTTAATTTCCTACCGAGTGTCGTTTATATTTGTTACTGTTGCTCCAAGATATTTGAATTTTTCCACCTCTTCGAAAGATAAATCTCCAATTTTTATATTTCCATTTCGTACAATATTCTGGTCACGAGACATAATCATATACTTAGTCTTTTCGGGATTTACTTCCAACCCTATCGCTTTACTTGCTTCAAGTAGAATTTCCGTGTTTTCCCTAATCGTTTGTGGATTTCCTAAGTTAACAACAAATCATCATCAGTCGCCATTGTCTGTTGAAAGAAGCAGTTCACGAAATAAATCTATGGAGATATCTGTTGTAACAGTCCTCATTTGTGAGGGAGTTGGGTGAAAATAGTTACATTGCGAACGATTGTAATATAATGGGAGAACAGGTTTTTCCTTACAGTTTCTTCCGGAAAGCGAAGAAACCAATATGAGAAAGAGTAAGGATCATTTGTGAGAGAACGTGCAAAAACATTTCGTTTTTACACTCCGAGGAAAAAAAAAATTGCACACCCTGGAAAGAGTGACACAATTTAGACACTCAAAAATAATTTAAAATGACATAACCTTAGAACTTAAGAGTGTAAAAATTCTGTTTCTCGTCCAGTCTTCCTTAATGATCTAATGTTTGCAATATTTGTATTTGTATATTTACTATATTTTGAAATTAAATATAAACTTCAAAAGTTTATTTAAACATTCATTCATTTAGTTATATATTTATTTAGTTATTTACTTATTTATTTAATTATTTACTTATTTATTCGTTGACTCGTTCGTTAGTTCGTTCCTTCTTTCGTTCAATCATTCGTTCATTTATTTATTTACTTATTTATATATTTACTTATTTATTTATATATTTATTCGTTGATTCCTTCGTTCATTCACTCGTTCATCTATGTATTTATTAACTTATTTGTTTATTTTTTATTCATTTATTTGCTTCTTTGCTTGCTTATTTATTTATCTATCTATTTATTTGTTTATTTATTTACTTGCTTATTTATTTATCTACTGATTTATTGATTTGTTTATTTATTGATTTGTTTATTTATTTGTTTGTTTATTTATTTATTTATTTATTTATTTATTTATTTATTTATTTATTCTGCTGGAGTTAAGGTCATGAGGCCTTCTCTTCCACTACCAGAAGTGAAATACACATTGAAACAATAGAAAAATTTCGTATATGTCCACAGGAAATTAATTGAATAAGAATGTAACCAACGGAACGTAGGCATAATTCATGTTTCAGGAGAAAGGGAAATAATTCCAGGGGATATTTCATTAGGCCTATATTTACTATCACAACCATTTGACTAAACAAGGATAAAATCTTTCTTACTTTTCAAAGAGTTAAATCTGCAGATTTGTGCGATACGTAGGAAAGCGATTCGTGAGACTGTACATGTGCCTACTAAAGCAGAATAAATGAAGAAAAAAGTACGAAATGGGCCTTCAAGTGTGACAGTGTTAAAAGACTCAAGAATATCGTCGTTAAGCCTAAATACACTTGTCTAACTGCTATAATTCCAGGCTGCAATTAACATTATTGTTGTTATTATTTTCAAATTATTTAAATTTTCTGCGCACTCATGTTTGAAATTAAGAGAACTTGACTATATAACTTTAGTCTCTACTTCTCCATATTTGGGTTTTATGTTATGGTAATCTGACTATAGAGTGTTACTCACCACACCAATCGCTTCCAGCGCGAAGAGTACAGTTCCGAAGAAGAGTGGGATATGTCTGAGCTCGCCCACGAGGTCCCTAGTCTTGATGGACGGAATGTCGGTGAATATGTAGTACAAAGTGATACCAAAGCCGATGAAAGTGAGAATGTTGGCAAGAGTTGTGAATGGCGCCAAGTACTTGAGATTCCGCACCCAGTTGATCAGAATTAGAGGCAGGAGCAGCAGAATCATGTACACACGCACGTCCAGTGGCGGATTCACGTACTCGTCTACCACCTGTGAAACAGAGAATGAGTTCGTCTATTATTCAGAATGCTGAGGCAGTGGCAGAAGAAAGATTTGTGTTACAGAAATGAGATTTTGAGGCTATAAATTTATCGAATACACAGTAACGTGCAGTTCCCCAAAAAAGAATGAGACGATGGAATGTTCTTAAGTTTCAGATGTAAGACACTGCGCATGATCGGAAACCAGAGCACTGATATACACGATGACGAATATTTGAGTTACTTAAATTCAGGCTGTTTGGTTTGGTTTCCGAAATTCACTTCAAAAACTGCAAAAAAAATGGTAATATGACGTAAATAATAGATAAATATATATACGAGTATCAATGACCTTTGTCCACATCTGTGGAGTAACGGTTAGCGCGTCTAGCCGTGAAACCAGGTGGCCCGAGTTCGATTTCCGGTCGGGACAAGTTACCTGGTTGAGGTTTTTTTTCGGGGTTTTCCCTCAACCCAATATGAGCAAATGCTGGGTAACTTTCGGTGTTGGACCCCGGATTCATTTCACTGGCATTATCACCTTTATCTCATTCAGACGCTAAATAACCTAAGCTGTTGATAAAGCGTCGTAAAATAACCTACTAAAATAAAAAAAAAAATGAAATAAAAAATCAATGACCTTCCAAAAAGATGTCCACATCTGTGGAGTAACGGTCAGCGCGTCTGGCCGCAAAACCAGGTGACCCGGGTTCGAATCCCGGTCGGGGCAAGTTATCTGGTTGAGGTTTATTTTTGGACCCCGGACTCTTTTCACCGGCATTATCACCTTCATTTCATTCAGACGCTAAATAACCTAGATGTTGATAAAGCGTCGTAAAATAACCGAATCCAAAAGGATTATACAACTTCGTAAGCTTATAGAAATTTATTTAGAAAACATACAGATTTGGTTTTAATGCTATGTAATAGCAGAACTTACCAAGTTTTCACTCAATGTGGTTCAATGTGATTTCGTTGTCCTTATACGAGTATCTTTGTCGTGGTCCATATCGTTGTCCTGATCTTTGTTCTTTATCGTGGTCCTTGTTCTCTTTCTAATAGCCCTTTTCGTGGTTCTGGTCCTTGTAATCCTTATGGTAGTTTATGTCGTGGTATTTATCATAATCCTTGTCGTGGTGTTTGTCGTGTTCCTTCTAATAAATTATCGTGGACCTGATCTTTGTCCTTGTCGTGGTGCTTCTTGTCTTTGTCGTGGTCCTTACAATGTTCCTTGTTGTCTTTTCCGTGGGTCTACATTTGTCATTTCTAAATTAATATTGTTCTCCATCTTTGGCGAATGACTTTCGTGTTACACGCTATATTTCAAACTTTCTTAAAAGGTAAACGATTAAGAACGTAAATATAACTTACATTAGAAATAGACAGACAACTGATAACATTTTGCACTGGTGTGTACTTAGGAGTAGGATAAAAATAGGTCTACGCATGTACGACCAGATGTTTTTCTGGCTTCGTCGATATCGCGTGTACTGTGCTGTAGAACTTTAACTTTCGACGACCGAGAGTCGTCTCATTCTTTTTTGGGGGGAACTGCACATACAGGGTGTAACTGATATGTGGGAACAAATTAAAGAATTGATTCATCACTACATAAATACAATTACATCATATTATATCAAGATGTATTACTTCGTTTTGTTTTCAAATTATAACTAACTAGTGGCTTGTGCAGCAAATACTGCTGCAAACAAAGTTCGTTAGACGTTCAAATACAAATTTTTCAGATTTATTTTCAATGAAGAATACTTGTCTTTTTGATAGTTATTTGCTTCCATAATAATGAAACATACTCCTTCTGAATGGATTTTTTTAGGCCAAATACTTTTTCTTGAACCTATCCATCTTCAGTTTTTGAGTTTCAACGCGAAAACGCAAGTATCAATGTCAGGACGATATCAGTAGCTATTTCAGGTCATTGTGGATTGTAGGCAAAAGTTAAACAAATGTCAGGTTTGCTAAGCTTTCGAACAATAGCATTTTCGTATAGCTGCTGCATGTAGAACTTGAAATGTAGAGCGTAAAATCATTTTATCCTACTAAGTGATCTTGCTGAAATGATCTGGAGACTACAAAATTTTCTAGGCCTCTTATTTTATCGGTAAGTAATACCTTTTTATCTTTCCTTAGGAACTGTAATTTTTGCGCTCTCTCGAGCCAATACTGAAGACAATGACACATATCAATATCTACACTACACCGCCATTAAGTATATGAAAAAGACCCAACCCCACTGGGTTAATAAGTATAAAAATATTTGATTTTTAATAACAATATTATTATCTTACTTAAGTTTTGTAGTTATATATAGCAGCCACTCAGTAAATTAGCCTATAGAAATGAAGATCTAAATTAAGATATTCTCTACATTTACTTACATAACCACAAAACGTTTCACTTTCATGTCATCAATATAGCATCAATATTATGTACAATTAATGAAAAATAGACGCATCATGATATTAACTATAATAATATTTAATTTGTAATGGTAATAATGTCATCAAACCACCTCAAGTTTCGTAGATTTGAATATCCAATACACAGCTGTACTCAGAAAATTATACACTGCAGAATCAGTTTTTAATAACAAATTGAATTGTGCTCTAAATATGTCGGCAATCCTGCAGGTCATGGCCTTCGTGTAATAGCCTATTGTTTATTGTAGTGTGTGTTTTGTTCTGAAATTCAATCAAGTCGGCCGTGATTCGATAGAATTAGTTCTCAAAACTGACAACAGATGAATTTTGGAAAATAGAAAAATTATGTAGGAAAATTGACATTTCACTGAAAACTACTACTTTTCCGAAAAACTTTAGATGCCAGGCATGAAAATGAGGGGTCACTCATTAAAATCCGTTCAGCCGTTTTCCCGTAATTTCCATTACCATTTCAAATTATATATATAGATTTTGTGTTCCACCAATGCTATGCTTTCATAAATTCGCAAAAAGTTTAATACTTAAGACCGTTGAAAGACTGCATTTTCCCCCAGATAAAAAAGCCCCAGTATTTAGTTTGTGAAAATATTTTAAAATATCATGACGAAAAGGGAAATCCTTTTGTCTTAACGATCATGCACAAAATTGCTAAGTAATGTATAGTGATTGTACAGCTTCTTAGATACAAAATTGTATAAGCTTTAGTGATGTTGATGATAGAAATTCATAAAATATTATATGGAGAAACATTACTTCAAAGTTGGCATTTCAACGGCGCGGCCAGTTAATTACGTCATTAAAAGGATTTCCAAACGTCTTACACCCTTGCAACTGCATTAAGGGGAGAGGACGGTATTTTTTAGTGAAAAATGAGTGAATTTTCAAAAACTTTTTTTCTTTAAAATACCCTGTGAAATTTATGGAATGCATTGCATATCATTTTGTGGGTATTTGTGTCCTTATCGGATGTTGGGACGCCATTTTTAAACTTCCTGCGCTATGGGTTTTTAAATCGCATGCCAAAATGAGTAAATTTTCCTATTTTTGTTCTTTAAAATAGTCTGTGATATGTGTGGAATGCATTGCATAACATTTTGTGGGTATTTGTGCCCTTATCGGATGTTGAAACGCCATTTTTTAACTTCCTGCGCTATGGGTTTTTAAATTACACGCCAAAATGAGTAAATTAAAAAATAATAATAAATACTCTGTGATGTGTGTAGAATTCATTGCATAACATTTTAATAGGTATTTGTGCCCTTATCAGATGTTGAGACGTCATTTTTAAACTTCCTGAGCTATGGATTTTCAAATCACACACCTCCTTTTATTGTGGTTTCCGGTAACTACATTTTTTTTGCTACATTGCCAGACAAAAATGGATATAATTTCTGAACGGTTAAAGATATATGCATGAAATTTAGAACACATATTCTCTAGACTATTAGGAAACTTTTCTCTGTAACATAATTTTGTTAATTTTAAAAATATGTCTGTCTGTTTACAAAAAATGAAATCAAAAGTGTTATTAAATTTTAATTGTTTATTTTACAAATATAGGGACTAAAATAAAAATTCTGTTACAGACAGTTTCTAGAGCATGCGTTTGCAAGTACATTGCAAAAACTGTTTGAATCCATCTTTAAAAAGGGCTTAGATATATCGGTTTTAGTAAAATCCGGCATTGGGTACATTTTTTTTTCAAATCTGGGCTGCCAAATATTTTTTCAAAATGTTCATTTTCGGTTGACTTTTTACAGCCAAGAGCTTTCTACACACAAAAAATTAATATTTTACACCAAATAGGAAAAAGTACCGTCCTCTCCAAGAAATTTAAAAGAAATAAGAAAAGAGTAATTCATTTTTAGTCTAGAAATGTAATATTTTCCCTATAAGCCTTTCTTAAGAGTAAATATAAGCTTAGTCTAGAATAGGGTTATTTTACGAGCGTGTTATGAAAATTTTATGTAGTCCTACTTTAACAGGCACTTCAAGGTAATGTAGAGTAAAAAAAATTGTTTTACCTCTTTTATGTTGCTAGCTACAAATACCACGTACACACAGCAGGTCCCAAGCTGGTATAGAATTAGGAAGGTGTTAACCACGTGTCTGTAACAAAAAATACCTTTCCATCACTTGTATCCTTACGGTTTGAAAACTTTATACGTTACAGTACTCATCCATTAATGGTGACTGACAGTAAAACCTGTGTAACTGTTATGTACAAGCAGAACTACCCACCCTGCGTATGGTGCACATTTCTGGAAAATCCTTGGGCCTTCCTCCATTGCAGCTGATGCAGTGTCAGGGTAGTTAAGACTTGCTATCCTTCTCCTCTTACACAGTTCCAGTTCAGACTTGACCTGTGAACAAGATTACAATTCTCATGGGCTCCATTAAGTTACCTACTTCTAACTTTCAGTAACTAAATCCGCATATTTAGCTTTCACAGTTGTATTTCACTTAGTAATACAGTAAAACTTCGATATCTCGAAGTGCTTCCGGAAACTGATAATGCTTCGAGTTATTGAAAATTCGAGATATAAAAAATATGAAAAAAATGACCAATACCACAAATTATTATTGATGACAATATGTAATTAAGATTCTAAATACTTTAGTTACTGTACATGGACTTACAGAATCCATGCCGCTTTACTTACTTACAAATGGCTTTTAAGGAACCCGAAGGTTCATTGCCGCCCTCAAAACCTCCCACCTGAACATATTCCGACCACACTATAGCCAATTGGCTTGTCGTCAGCACGACATCTCATCCTGCTCTAGGTTTTTCCGTGGTTTCCCTTGAGCAATAAGACAAATGTCGGGATGAGCCCTAAAAGAAATGGGCCACGGACCACTTCCCTTCCCCCACTCTTTCTCTTCTACTATCACAAAGAACTTGCTAATTTCTTAGATACAAACCCTGAATTATGATAATAGGGGAACATAAATATATTGTAAGTTCACAGGGCTAACGGCTTCGAAGCTGGGTACCTGGTTCTAATGAAGTGCACTGGTATCAATCTAAAACATGGGGGCATGAGATAGTTACTCTGCCTGCCATTAAAAATTCACTTCACTAAATCCCCAAAGTAAAAAAAAAAAAAAAAATTGCCGCCCTCACATAAGCCCGCCATTGGTCCCTATCCTTCCCATCTACGTCTCGGCCTCCCCAAAGGTCTTTTTTCCTCCGGCCTCCTAACTAACACTCTATATGCTTTTCTGGATTCCCCCATACGTGCTACATGCCCTGCCTATCTCAAACGTCTGGATTTAATGTTCCTAATTATGTCAGGTGAAGAATACAATGCGTGCAGTTCTGCGTTGTGTAACTTTCTCCATTCTCCTGTAGGGGAGAGTTGGGTAGTATCGGACATCGGGTAAAATCGGACAGTGCGTTTCTTTCATCTACCACCAGTACCTGAATAACATGGTTACGTTTCTGTATGCGACATCACAGAAACGTAACCATGTCATTCAGGTACTAACGTCTGGTGGTAGATGAAAGATACTCACTGTCCGATATTACCCGATGTCCGATACTGCCCAACTCTCCCCTAACTTCATCCCTCTTAGCCTCAAATATTTTCCTAAGAACCTTATTCTCAAACACCCTTAATCTCTGTTCCTCTCTCAAAGTGAGAGTCCAAGTTTGTTTTATAAATTCTAACTTTCAGATTTTTTGACAGCAGAGTAGATGACAAAAGATTCTCAACCGAATAATAACAGGCATTTCCAATATTTATTCTGCGTTTAATTTCCTGCCGAGTGTCATTTATATTTGTTACTGTTACTCTAAGATATTTGAATTGTTCCACCTCTTCGAAGGATAAATCTCCAGTTCTTATATTTCCATTTTGTACAATATTCTGGTCACGATACATAATCATATACTTTGTCTTTTCGGGATTTACTTCCAAACCTAACTCTTTACTTACTTCAAGTAAAATTGTCGTGTTTTCCCTAATCGTTTGTGGATTTTCTCCTAAAATATTCACGTCATCCGCATAGACAAGAAGCTGATGTAACCCGTTCAAATCCAAACCCTGTCTGTTATCCTGGACTTTCCTAATGGCATAGTCTAGAGCGTAGTTAAAAATAAAGGTGATAGTGCATTTCGTTTCTTTAACCCGCAGGGAATTGGAAAAGGATCAGACAGAAGCTGGCCTATACGGACTCTACTGTACATTTCACTGAGACACATTTTAATTAATCGAACTAGTTTCTTGGGAATGCGACATTCAATAGGAATGTTATATAAAAGTGTAGTAAATAAAAATAAAGAGGCAGACAGAAACACACATAACACGTCAAATTTTTCACGATACGCGTACAAAGTCAAGGTCTTGGATCGAAAATCATTTTGGAGCACGCCTAATTTGAGTCACTCGTCCTTGCTCCCTTCAAGCAATCACTCTAAAAATACACAGTCGCTACTCCAGTTGTACGTTAACAGCTTAGACCTTGTGAGGGGATCGCCGTAATTGCGAACCAAGACTGCGTACGATGTTGACTCCGCATGTCACGAGTTGAAACCAATAACAGGGCGTCACGAAACCTGACAGCTGTAACAGATTCCAAGTTACGCTGGGGTATCATTAATCACCATGAAATGGGCCTCCAGAGTTTAATTTGAAGATCTGTTTGTTATAGTTTGGGTTGTCAAGAGTTTGTTCTTTCGCAATACAGTTTAATAATCAAGTTATCGCGTCGTTATGGTGTCGGAAAGTATCACCCTGCAAACGTTACGTAATTACATCCTAAAAATAATTTTATCCTCGACCATGCCGAAATGTAGTAATTATACACCTGGTAGCAGTCCTTTAATGCATGTCATTAAAGTACACCTATTCATTAAAGTTCAGGTTTTCGATTATTCTCGGATATGCAATCGAAAGACAACGAGGGAAACGTCACAGAGGCTGGAAATCCAATACTGTCGCAGAAGGTTATGTTCTGTTACTATAATAATTAGCGTTAATTGTAAATAATATTCAAATAAATTCAATTTGTCATCTCGTTTTTCAATTCTAAATAAATTTCCAGGTTATATCAAAATTAGTTCATGTTATTCTCTAGATTATAACAAGGTCAATGACATTATTGTTCCTCTGAAAAAATCAATACTTTCGCGTCTGCGCACATCTCACAATTTGCGAGCGATGCACAAGGTCACTTCCACTCTTCAGTTAGATACGAATAAAATGAATACTTATGAATAATTTCAAGTTAGAAATATATTCGAGCATAAAAAGTCGTATGAAACATGCCTATAATGGTAATTAAGACGCTCGTATGAAAATTATGAAACTCGCTTGCGCTCGTTCCGTAAACGAACATACTCGCTTCTTAATTACTATCATTACAGGCTCATAATTGCATAATGTACTATTTTCATATAGCAGAAAGACAGTGTTTTACACATACTAATTTTCATTATTGTACAAAATACAGTAATGGAGGAAAAAAATGTTGAATATTTCCAAAATTTTACTGCTGTGAGCTGTACCTAACCCCTTAAGAAGTGGACTTCTACACGTGATTTTGTGCAAACATGTCAAGGACTTATTGCGATTTTTCCTGGAATCTCTCGCCTTACCGATAGTCTTCTTCTCTGCCTTTCAATGATGTTTTTGTATAGATTCTAGGCATTTCCTGGTTCTAGATAAATGGTTCGCTGTGTCCTGCCTACATTCAGGGCATCCAAAAACTTATCGATTGATCCTTGTACATGTTAACAATTAAAACTCGTATTGCTGTGAATACAATAAACGGACAGCAATAAATTTAATGTCGAGTTTTCTGTTGTACATTAATGCCTTTTCGTAGAATATGTAATTTGTTGGGCGGGAGCATGAGATTGGTAGATTTGATACATTAAGTAAATAGAAATTAGTCTGGTATAATTTTCTGTGAGATCTGGTACATTTTATATTTTGCCAGTGGCAACAGTGTCGTATACCCACCCTTTCATGATCTTTAGTCTTCTCTGAAAATGAGCAATGATGACTTTCAGTACTACCAGAGTGCTGCATTGGAGTTAAATCGCTCGCTTGAACTCGGTCGAGTGTCGCACCCTCGAGTGAGATACGATCGGTCGTGATACGCTCGTAATAAATAGAAGCACAGTACAAGGTCATCTCACCGACATGTCTTATCTTGTATGGAAGGCGACAGATAAGATACACATATGTTTTGCTCACACGGTAAAAATAAGGCTTTATTTTCTGCGTTTATGACAAACGTTTAATGGAACGTACCAAAACAGGAACATGAAGTTATAAATAAAATAGTATGAAAAACTTCGATATACAGATTATTCAATACTTGATTTACCACATATATAATATGATAGGCCCATACATAGTGTTCCGCCTATATACTGCGACAATGTAGAAACGTTTTACAAAATATTATTGGTATAGCAGTAGATTAATAATAATATTAGTACAGAGATAACGTCACAGAAAATATAATAAAACGAATAATCATGCTGCACAACTGTTACAGACGCAAAGATTGGTACACTAATTATTAGATATTATTATTATTATTATTATTATTATTATTATTATTACTACTAGAAAACTTGATACAGTTCTTGCATTATCGTGATTGTGTTCTCCGTTTATAATAATTACATTTACATCCAATAACATCTATCAGATGGTGGCAAAAACAAAATCACTCCTGTGTGGAAAAAAAAAAAAAAAAAAAAAAGCATTTACCTACAACATTTTTACTACATTTTAAAGCAGGTTTTGTAGTTGTACTGTGGAGAGGTTAGTTAAACACTGCAAAGTTTTGAAATGATAAACATCTATGATGTTACTACGCAGTTCATCACTGTAACAAGAACGAATGTCTAACGCTCGGCTTATACCGTTCGAGGATTTATCGCTCGTTACAATTTTACCCATCATGCATGTGCGCTACCTATCGGATTATGCTGTGAACTACTTGGCGCTCGAGCGAAAACGTCCGATGCAGACCTCTGGGTACTACCTTCGTAGTTTCGAAATGTCAGAGATATCTCAACACACGGTTGAAGATCCGAAATTATTGACTCTTTGTCGTAGTGATTATGCGACAGAAGGATCCTGCCACATCGAAAAATAAAAATAAAAAATAAGTAAGGTTGTAAATTATCTATTGGGCAACATCACCATAAAATGTAGCATGTTTCATGGCTAGGTGATTGCAGAGCGGACAACTGACATTGGGCGTGGTTATTTATCACCTACTCACCAGCTGGTGGATGCAGTATGTGCAGATGAAACCGATGAAGAGCGTGCCCGTGATGCCCAAAACGTAGCCGGAATGGTAGAACGCGTTGGGCATGGCCAGAATGCCCGTGCCTAGACTTCCCTTCAACAGGTGCAACAGAGTTTCCATGTTCCTGCAGGACAAACCAATCACAACTGTATTATATAATTAGGATTACATTATATCGTCCTAAAGCAGGAGAGCGAATCTGACAGAACTTTTACGCTGATCCCCAGCTAAGTACATTCCCAACCTACAATAGCTGACTGCACTGAATTCGCTGAGTATCTGGATTTCCAGCAAGTAAACCCTCATTACGCAACTAGTCGACGACGCTATGGAATGAGAGTTGCGGCCTTGCAGAATACTGGTCAGTAGTTTGGTGGAATATTGAACTAGGATCTTATATCTAGAAATCGTCACAGAATTTGTAGTATTGGACAGGACAGAAACTTGAATGCATGTGTAGGAATCGAAGTACTTTTTGTTTAATTGAGGGTTACAGAAACTTATAAAATAACAACGAAATACCTTTGTAGGATACCAAATAGGGTTGCAAGCCGGTTATGAGTGTTGTAATTGGTGTGAATGGTGATTTTGGCGCATGTATAAGATATCAAATAGATATTTAGTTAGACGTTCCAGACCTGTGAAAGAATTTGTGTTACTCCTCTATGACAATCACAGATAATAGACTTTTTCCTTCAGTAATGATCAATTTAACAAAATCATGTAAGCTTGCAAGACAAAGTTGAAGTAATTCTGCATAAACTTAAGTTGTTACTTAAAAAAATAAATAAATCAACTGGACTATAAATTTAAAATACATAAAGTTAATTTGAGCATTAAACCTAATTATTATTTATTTACTTATTTATTTACTTACTTATCACCTCACTCACCTCACTCACCTCGCTCACCTCGCTCACTCACTCGCTCACTCACTCACTCACTCACTCACTCACTCACTCACTCACTCACTCACTCACTCACTCACTCACTCACTCACTCACTCACTCACTCACTCACTCACTCACTCACTCACTCACTCACTCACTCACTCACTCACTCACTCACTCACTCACTCACTCATTTATTTATTTACTTATTTATTTACTTATTTATTTACATATTTATTTATTTACTTATTTATTTATTTACGTATTTACTTATTTATATATTTATTTACTTATTTATTTATATATTTATTTACTTGTCACTCACTCACCGACTCACTTATTTATTTATTTACTTATGTATTTATTTACTTATTTATTGACATATTTACTTATTTATTTATATATTTATTTACTTATCACTCACTCACTCACATTTATTTATTTATTTATTTATTTACATATTTATTTGTATATTTACTTATTTATTTATATGTTTACTTATTTATTTATATATATATTTTTATTTATTTATTTATATATGTATTTACTTATTTATATATTTATTTATTTACTTGCTTATTTATTTATATATTTATTTACTTATCACTCACTCACTCACTTATTTATTTACTTATTTATTTATTTACGTATTTATTTATATATGTATTTACTTATTTATATATTTATTTACTTATCACTCACTCACTTATTTATTTATTTACTTATTTATTTATTTACATATTTACTTATTTATTTATTTACTTATTTATTTATATATGTATTTACTTATTTATATATTTATTTACTTATCACTCACTCATTTATTTATTTATTTATTTACATATTTAATTTATTTATTTATTTACTTATTTATTTATATATTTATTTATTCATTCTTTCATTGATTTATTTATATACTTATTTATTTATTCTACACACACGTCTTGGCAGATTAGATGTAGTTCAGTTCTTAATCCACCATCATCCACTATACAATGATAACAACGTAACAGTGAGTATGACAACATAGACTCTATACTATGTAAGTAACTCTCACACACTTCTGTTGAACATTTTCTAGATTAAAATATAATACTATTAATATTCACTTACTAATCTAATAACATTACGTTTTAACTAATTTATGCAATTCCCTATCATTACATATTAAAAATAGTGAACACTCATATTTCAAACCATTAACTTCAAGTTTTTTTCCAACATTAAATACATTTACTTGTACTCTTCCTCTTACTGTCTACTTTATATTTCTATTTAGAGTATTTCCTCGCTTTCATAATAAAATTAAAAATTATTTTGTTATTCGATATGATCCCTTTCGATATTATAATTTATTCTTTTCATTTACACAACGCAGAACTGCACTCATTGTATTCTTCACCTGACATAATTAGGAACATTATATCCAGACGTTTGAGATGGGCAGGGCATGTAGCACGTATGGGCGAATCCAGGAATGCTGGCTACTAGACCATGTATGTTACAAAGTATCCTTATTCCATCGTCATTTTAATAGCATTTATAGGTAACATCGCCTGCCGTATATGCAAATAGTAGACCCTTGGTGTATCTAAGGTTGCATTGTGCCCTACGAATGTTGCTATAGAAACTACCGTATTCTACGCTGTCATTTTTAATATTGTATGGTAGTCTATCGCAGCTTCATAACTCTACTTTCTCGTAACGCATATTTTGGTGCAATGAGTCTCGTCGATCCAGGGACGCATCCAGGTTTTGTTCGAACTCGCATACTGCCAAATAGAATGACGGCTAGCTTAGTGACCACCTAGAGTAGTAGCTGGCTCCGCTCCAAAACCATGGCTGTGTATTGCTGGTCGTCTGCATTTTACGACAGTAGTTACAATACCAGGGATAATGTGAAATGCACAATACGGCATGATGGCGAGCCAAGTGCATTGGCTCTGTTCTCGGCACGGTTTTTATAAACTGGATTTAGAGAATTATTCTCGTACACATCTGGTGACATTTCATATGATTCACTTCAGGCTCTACAGAAATTTCTTCAATAGTTACGACTTCTTACTTACTTACTTACTTACTTACTGGCTTTTAATGAACCCGGAGGTTCATTGCCGCTCTCACATAAGCCCGCCATTGGTCCCTACCCTGAGAAAGACCAATCCAATCTCCATCATTATATCCCACCTCCCTCAAATCCATTTTAATATTATCTTCCCATCTACGTCTCGGCCTCCCCAAAGGTATTTTTCCCTCCCGCCTCTCAACTAACATTCTATATGCATTTCTGGATTCGCCCATACGTGCTGCATGCCCTGTCCATCTCAAACGTCTGGATTTAATGTTCCTAATAATGTCAGGTGAAGAATACAATGCGTGCAGTTCTGCGTTCTGTAACTTTCTCCATTCTCCTGTAACTTCATGCCTCTTAGCCCCAAATATTTCCCTAAGAACCCTATTCTCAAATACCCTTAATCTCTGTTCCTCCCTCAAAGTGAGAGTCCAAGTTTCACATTCATACAGAACAACCGGTAATATAACTGCTTTATAAATTTTAACTTTCAGATTTTTTGACACCAGAATTAATGATAAAAGCTTCTCAACCGAATAATAACAGGATTTCCCATATTTATTCTGCGTTTAATTTCCTGCCGAGTGTCATTTATATTTGTTACTGTTACTCTAAGATATTTGAATTGTTCCACCTCTTCGAAGGATAAATCTCCAATTCTTATATTTCCATTTTGTACAATATTCAGGTCACGAGACATAATCATATACTTTGTCTTTTCGGAATTTACTTCCAAACCTATCGCTTTACTTGCTTCAAGTAAAATTCCCGTGTTTTCCCTAATCGTTTATGGATTTTCTCCTAACATATTCACGTCATCCACATAGACAAGCAGCTGATGTAACCCGTTCAATTCCAAACCCAGTCTGTTATCCTGGACTTTCCTAATGGCATATATTCTAGAGCGAAGTTAAAGAGTAAAGATGATAGTGCATCTCCTTGCTTTACCCCACAGTGAATTGGAAACGCATCTGACAGAAACTGACCTATACGAACTCTGCTGTACGTTTCAGTGAGATACATTTTAATTAATCGAACTAGTTTCTTGGGAATACCAAATTCAATAAGAATATCATATAAACTTCTCTCTTAACCGAGTCATAAAGGGAACTTCTTACCTAAAGAAATCTTCTCAAATTCAGTGTAGTGATATTCTTTGCAATGTCAATGTTTCTGAGGTACGTCAGATACAGTATTTAATAATAATAATAATAATAATAATAATAAACAATAATAATAGTAATAATAATAGTAATAACAATAATAATAGTAATAATAATGATAATTTCAAAGAGCTTTGATAGTGTAATACCATCCTCTGCCTTATCTCGCTACCTCCCACCATCATCAATTTCATCAACACTAAATAACCTAGTAGTAGATTAAATTACTAAACAAGCAAAGGTGTTTTAATGATTATTGATGTTAAAGGATTATTAGATATTTTATATCATAATTCTTCAATTTATTTATTTCCTTTTAAAATATAAATTCTGTTCCCCGTCGTTGAAAATCCACTGTATTCACAAGCAAATGGTTTCATATAGAATAAGCTGTTTGTCGTTGCAGTACTTACGTCGTCGGGTGGGTGACGTTGCGGTGCTCGTGAGGTTCGTACACCTCAAGTCTCGACGCCTTCCTGGACTCGGGGATGTCGATCTTGAACACTCCGCCGTGGTGAGGCGTGCTCACCTTGATATCGGCTAACGAGACCCTGCAAAGCACATAAGCTACAGTTTTGCTAGTAAATCTGGTGGCTCTTTGACAACTGAGGCTATATATATACAGAGTGATTCAAGATTTTCCGCCACTTACGGAGTCTATTTTCGAAGATATTCTGAGCAAAAAATGTCATATTAACACTTGTCCTAATCTCAATATTTTCATAGTTACTCTGATTCTAAATTATTTGTAAAGTGGGTTTATTCTTTAGTTTTAAGGGTAAAGTAATATTACAGATAAAGAATGAACTTCAGGAGTATTTCTCTAATTATCTAGTGTTCTGAAGCTAAAAATGTGTTGTGAATTCCACAGTTGCTTCGTACAGATTTTTTCTTCGATTTTTAACTACAAAATTACATTTTTTCTAACGCATTTATCACAACAATTGTTACAAATCAAGCCAATCTTGTAAATTCTTTAAGACTGTACATTAGGATGCATAATTAAACTGTAAGAATCAAGTTCCTAAAGTCGTATGACTTGTAAGAATTGTGATAAGAGAGCAAAAATGATGTAATTTTTAGTTAAAAATTGAAAAAAAAAACAATCTGTACAAAGCAATCAACACATTTTTAATTTAAGAACGCTAGGCAATTAAAGAAATGATACTCCTGAATAGTTTATTCTCTATCTGTAATATTCTTTTACCCTTAAAACTAAAGAAAAAAGGTATTTTACAAACAACTTCAAATTACTGTAACTCTGAAAATATTGAGATTAGGACAAATGTTTATATGACTTTTTTGCTCAAGATGTCTTCGAAAATAAGCTACGTAAGTGGCGGTAAATCCACGTGAATCATCCACGTGAATCATCATATATGTAATTAGAGCACCTGGCTTAGAACTGATAGGTCCGGAGTTCGATTCTGTGTAGTGCAAAACTTCGAAAACGGCCCCGAGGTTCACTCAGCCTCCGATAAAATTGACTATCAGGCCTTTCCTTGTGGCATAAAAGCGGTCAGAGCGTGGTACCGAGCATACCACCTCATTTTAGTGCCGAGATCAAAGAACGCGTGTAGCTTTACCTCCATGCCTCCATATACCTTATGACACGTATGGAAATACCTTTACCTTTATATATATATATAATTATAATGGTATATTTCTAAATCTGTAAATGAATCGTTCAAAAGATAAAGGAATAAAATGTTTCAAAAATGAAATTACAGAAAACTGATTTTATATAATGGTAGATAATGGTATATCTATAAATGAATCCTTCAAAAGATAAAGGAATAAAATGTTTCAAAAATGAAATTACAGAAAACTGATTTTATATAATGGTAGATAATGGTATATCTATAAATGAATCCTTCAAAAGATAAAGGAATAAAATGTTTCAAAAATGAAATTACAGAAAACTGATTTTATATAATGGTTGATAATGGTATATCTATAAATGAATCCTTCAAAAGATAAAGGAATAAAATGTTTCAAAAATGAAATTACAGAAAACTGATTTTATATAATGGTTGATAATGGTATATCTATAAATGAATCCTTCAAAAGATAAAGGAATAAAATGTTTCAAAAATGAAATTACAGAAAACTGATTTTATATAATGGTTGATAATGGTATATCTATAAATGAATCCTTCAAAAGATAAAGGAATAAAATGTTTCAAAAATGAAATTACAGAAAACTGATTTTATATAATGGTTGATAATGGTATATCTATAAATGAATCCTTCAAAAGATAAAGGAATAAAATGTTTCAAAAATGAAATTACAGAAAACTGATTTTATATAATGGTAGATAATGGTACAGTATATCTATAAATAAATCGTTCAAAAGATAAAGGAATAAAATGTTTCAAAAATGAAATTTCAGAAAACTTATTTTATATAATGGTAGATAATGGTACAGTATATCTATAAATGAATCGTTCAAAAGATAAAGGAATAAAATGTTTAAAAAATGAAATGACAGAAAACTGATTTTATATAATGGTAGATAATGGTACAGTATATCTATTAATGAATCGTTCAAAAGATAAAGGAATAAAATGTTTAAAAAATGAAATGACAGAAAACTGATTTTATATAATGGTAGATAATGGTACAGTATATCTATAAATGAATCGTTCAAAAGATAAAGGAATAAAATGTTTCAAAAATGAAATTACAGAAAACTGATTTTATATAATGGTAGATAATGGTACAGTATATCTATAAATGAATCGTTGAAAAGATAAAGGAATAAAATGTTTAAAAAATGAAATGACAGAAAACTGATTTTATATAATGGTAGATAATGGTACAGTATATCTATAAATGAATCGTTCAAAAGATAAAGGAATAAAATGTTTCAAAAATGAAATTACAGAAAACTGATTTTATATAATGGTAGATAATGGTACAGTATATCTATAAATGAATCGTTCAAAAGATAAAGGAATAAAATGTTTAAAAAATGAAATGACAGAAAACTGATTTTATATAATGGTAGATAATGGTACAGTATATCTATAAATGAATCGTTCAAAAGATAAAGGAATAAAATGTTTCAAAAATGAAATTACAGAAAACTGATTTTATATAATGGTAGATAATGGTACAGTATATCTATAAATGAATCCTTCAAAAGATAAAGGAATAAAATGTTTCAAAAATGAAATTACAGAAAACTGATTTTATATAATGGTAGATAATGGTATATCTATAAATGAATCGTTCAAAAGATAAAGGAATAAAATGTTTCAAAAATGAAATGACAGAAAACTGATTTTATATAATGGTAGATAATGGTATATCTATAAATGAATCCTTCAAAAGATAAAGGAATAAAATGTTTCAAAAATGAAATTACAGAAAACTGATTTTATATAATGGTAGATAATGGTATATCTATAAATGAATCTTTCGAAAGAGGAAAGGCCTAATTTCCAAAAACAAAATGTTTTAGAATTACAAATACTAATTTACTGATAACCAAAGTTCTGAAATTATCTCAAAATATTCTGTGGTGTTTGTTCAGAACATTGTAACTCCAAAAACTGTCGCTTTACTCGTTTTTTCACAATTTTCCTCGACTTTGTAAAAAACACTTCCCAGCTTTATATCGCAATGTACTATTAATACAATAGTGATAACATTTTTATCCGAAATTATAGGAAATATTGTGAAAGAGGAGATATTACTTTACGCTTATGATAGTCTTTGAAAATATTTATCTGGAAGTGACGTGTTGTCCCCGACTGTCTATTGTCTGCTTCCTCATAGTGACGAGAGTTTCAGAGTTTGTTTAGAATCATAAGACTGTCGCCAACATAATTGAAGTGGGAGTATTACGAAATATTTGGCTAATGCCAACTTAACAGGAATAGGGTAATAATTTAACTACACACGAATTTATTTCTAGCAAACAAAGTGACTTGTAATTCACGTAACCTGGCAACGTAAGGATTGCTATGCATCCGCCAAGATGCTGTTGTCAATTTGTCCCTAGTAGACTGTGATTTATAAAAACATCTGAGTGAATTTTTTGTTTTCTTTTGTGTGTCAGCTTTGTGTTTGTTAAGAATAATTTCATGTCATGAAACATCTGTCCCTTACTCCAGCACGTCCTATCCAACGATTAGACATCTCCGTATTCAGGTAAGCAAGAACTGCATTGTGGAAATGTGGCGGAGCCCCATTTTGCTGAAGGATGAAATCGTCATCGAGATCTTGTCTAAGTTGAGGCACCAACCATTGCTCCAACATGTCCAGATATGAATGTCCAGTCACAGTAGCCTCAATGAAGAAGAAAGGTCCGTACAGTTTTCGTTGTGACAACGCGCAGAAAACATTCACCTTTGGTGAATCATGTTCATGTTCAATGATTCTGTGAGGGACAGATGTATCATGACATGGTCACCAAGGTCACCCGATATTACTGCATGTGACTTTTTTCTATGGGGGTTTCTAAAGGACTGTGTGTTTGTACCGCGTTTGCCACGTGATTTAGAGGAATTAAAAACCAGAATTCGAGAAGCTGCCGCCACGGTCACAGAGATGTTGAAAAAGGTATGGGAAGAGTTCGATTATCGTTTGGACATCTGCCGAGTGACTCGTGGTTCACACATTGAATCTCTGTAAGGTGTAAACAGAACTTTGAGAATCTAGTCTTTCAGGTGAAGCTCCCTGTAAAAGCAGATTTGAATAATTTCAAGGGAAAAATTGTTCCGGGGCAGGGTATCGATCCCGGGACCTCTGGTTGAACGTACCAGCGCTCTTTCCAACTGAGCTACCCGGGAACTCCACCCGACACCGTCTCAACTCTTCCCTTTATATCCACACAACTCGCGTGGGCTGACGAAACGCCAGAGACCCACATCGAGTGCACACAAACTCTGTGTGACTTGGAATTGTGGTTTTCTGTTAACGTACACAGTGACGTATATATTA
Source organism: Periplaneta americana (assembly GCF_040183065.1). Classification (NCBI taxonomy): domain Eukaryota; kingdom Metazoa; phylum Arthropoda; class Insecta; order Blattodea; family Blattidae; genus Periplaneta; species Periplaneta americana. The sequence continues at coordinate 11,085,811 of NC_091130.1, forward strand.
TGCAAATCTAGTCTTTCAGGTGAAGCTCCCTGTAAAGCAGATTTGAATAATTTCAAGGGAAAAATTGTTCCGGGGCCGGGTATCGATCCCGGGACCTCTGGTTGAACTCGATGTGGGTCTCTGGCGTTTCGTCAGCCCACGCGAGTTGTGAGGATATAAAGGGAAGAGCTGAGGCGGTGTCGGGTGGAGTTCCTGGGTAGCTCAGCTGGGAGAGAGCTGGTACGTTCAACCAGAGGTCCCGGGGTCGACACCCGGCCCCGGAACAATTTTTCCCTTGAAATTATTCAGAACTTTGAGAGTTTGACTTTAAACTGACATGTGTTTGAAAGTGCTATCATTAGTAGTTTTTGTGTAATAAAATATTGAAAGTGTTACCGGACTTTTGATATGCTCTGTATATTTATTTAAACAGATGTATTTATTGGAATTATTTCTGAAGATGACTCAGTCGAAGCGAAAACGTTAAATATTTATTAAACAAAATCTGTATAAATAATTTCTAGTTAATTGCTCCAAACAGACAAGTGTAGATGAAAATATATATTTTATTGAAAATGTATTGAAAAGTACTTGCTATTAAGACAAATATTCTGGAGAACCAGCTGTAGTCATTGAGGTCTCGAGTTTGTTTGAATTATTTTACAGTAGAAAATAAATTATATCAAACCTTTTTCCGCCATGATACATATCATTAGCAGCATTGATGTTAATCGTCATTCCCGGCCGTCTTCTCTTGTCCTTGAAACTTCCGCTTCTGGGATCTTTGCCGAAACTTCCTCGTCTAGAATCTCTGGTTATACTGCCACGCCTAGGATCTCTGTTGATACTGCCACTTCTAGGATCTTTATTGATACTGCCACTTCTAGGATCTTTGTTGATACTGCCACTTCTGGGATCTTTATTGATACTGATACTTCTGGGATCTTTGTTGATACTGGTACTTCTAGGATCTTTGTTGAGACTGGCACTTCTGGGATCTTTATTGACGTTTCCATTTCCCGTGTCAGGCAAGGCTTGCTTGTCTAAGCCTCCCTTCCCAGCTTCTGATGGAGCGTCCTGGAAGGAAGAAAAAATCTTCATTGTTGTTTGTAACAGGAGTGACAAGTTAGAAATAAAAGTGAGGAAGGATGGTCAGAGTAATTTATAGTTTCTGAAGCATTGCACAAGCCGAGATAAAGCTCACACAATCATTAACCTATCCAAGGAAATTTGGCCGTAGTGGAAATGTTTCAACCCGATCACTTCCGCTCATCTCCACGCGGTAACCTTGAACTTGCGATAAGACTTAGGTCTCGTCGGTTACTCAACCGCGTGCTATACTACTGGAGACTGCAACGTCATCCTTAACAGTTTCGTTTTTATGGAAAACAGTGGTGCAATTAATATTTGATATAAAATCCGTTACTATTATTATTATTATTATTATTATTATTATTATTATTATTATTATTATTATTATTATTATTATTATTATTATGGGTTACATCAGCTTCTTGTCTATGCGGATGACGTGAATATGTTAGGAGAAAATCCACAAACGATTAGGGAAAACGCGGAAATTCTACTTGAAGCAAGTAAAGCGATAGGGTAGGAAGTAAATCCCGAAAATACTAAGTATATGATTATGTCTCGTGATCAGAATATTGTACGAAATTGATCTATAATTATTGGTGATTTATCCTTCGAAGAGGTGGAAAAATTCAAATATCTTGGAGCAACAGTAACAAATGAGCCGTTCAGAGCAAAAGCGGTGTGAGTCAAAATTGGATAGTTGGGTTTAAAGTAAGAATTCTGTAAAATACAGCGAAAAGTAGCAATTAATACGACCTTCTTCCTATCCACTGACTATTAATAGTTTAAATAACTTGAATATTAATTGCTACTTTGAGATGTTTTTTACAGAATGTTTACTTTAACCCTCATTACTTATTTTTGACTTACTTGCTCTGAACGGCTCAAATACAAATGGCACTCGGGACGAAATTAAACGCAGAATAAATATGGGAAATGCCTGTTATTATTCGGTTGAGAAGCTTTTGTCATCTAGTCTGCTGTCAAAAAATCTGAAAGTTAGAATTTATAAAACAGTTATATTACAGGTTGTTCTGTATGGCTGTGAAACTTGCACTCTCACTTTGAGAGAGGAACAGAGATTGAGGGTGTTTGAGAATAAAGTTCTTAGGAAAATATTTGGGGCTAAGAGGGATGAAGTTACAGGACAATGGAGAAAGTTACACAACGCAGAACTGCACGCATTGTATTCTTCACCTGACATAATTAGGAACATTAAATCCAGACGTTTGAGATGGGCAGGGTATGTAGCACGTATGGGCGAATCCAGAAATGCATATAGAGTGTTAGTTGGGAGGCTGGAGAGAAAAAGACCTTTAGGGAGGCCGAGACGTAGATGGGAAGATAATTATAAAATGGATTTGAGGGAGGTGGGATATGATGATAGAGACTGGATTAATCTTGCTCAGGTTAGGGATCAATGGCGGGCTTATGTGAGGGCGGCAATGAACCTCCGAGTTCCTTAAAAGCCAGTAAGTAAGTAAATATTATTATTATTATTATTATTATTATTATTATTATTGTCTATCACTTGGGCTAGTGGTCAGCGTGCCTTACTGTGGAACTCGCCGACCTCGGCTCGAATCCTGGTTGGTACAAGGCATCTGGTTGAAGTTTTTCGGGATTTTTCCTTAATTTTCGATTAAATACTCGGTCGCCTTCGGCGTTTAGTTCTTTGGATCATTCCGGCATTGGACAAGATTCCAGTTGTTCCTGTACTGATGACTGCTGATATAGTCAGCCATGATTGATTCTCTGTTGTGGACAAGGGGCATTTTGAATCTGCTAGTAATTTTCAAATGCTTTTTATACAGGTTTAAATGCGTTTTAGAACTATAAGACATGTATATTTAGATAGAGAATGGTCACCTAAATGTAGGGATACCAATATCTTAATTTCGAAAATTTATGGACAAGGGCGCATTTGGAAATGGACGCCTCGTTTATGTAAGTCATTGTGAATGGATTCATTAACTAACCCGAGCGCAAGCTTTTGTATTCTCATTGCATTTGCGTTTATTTTTCGTTGTGAATGGACCCTCAGGGACGGAATGCTGATATTCAGACCGAGTGCATGTGTGTATTCATAGGTAAGCCGGCGATGCGCTGTTGCCCAATTTTCTAATTAATCATGCATTTAATTACAAAGCTCATGAAAGCTTTTTATTTTAAAGTATTCTATTTCCCTGTTCAATCTGCAGGATTATATCACTTTAACTCCGTATATTTTTTTCTTCTTAGAATGACGCTCTGACTATCGAAGACTGAAACGCATAGCCTAACATTCGGAGTAATGTTCAATTTATAACTTGATACATTTACTTCACCACTCGATCGAATTGCCGAACAAGGGTATTGATTTATAGTTTGTTAATGGAATTAAAAATCAGACCAGTGAACTGGTAAATCTAAGACTCTGTCGCAACAGAGGTCAGACCTTGACGGACACTGGAGCGATGTGTCATCTCTGACGTGATTAATTGATGATCACACTACCCAGTCTTCGTGACTTATGTGCGCGTTTTGTATGAAATTGTGAGTTTTGGATTACGTCATGCTACTTTATCTTTGCATGTCTCCATCCTAGTTACTTCAATTTGGAGGTCAGACTCGTCCTTTTACAAACAATTATGTTTCTTTTTTAAACGTTGGATAATTATTTTATTTGTCCATCGTATTTAAACTGCCAATTTGTATCGATGTGTTTATTCGTATTTAGTTCATATACAGACTTACTTGTCTAATTATTTACATTATTTATTTAACGTCTTGTTTATCTATAATTTATTTCTAAACATAATTTCGTGGCCTATTTATTATATTCATCATATTAAAACACATTCTTGTTCACATATTGTTCATGTACTCACTAGCTCAATTATTTGGTTATTATTATTATTATTATTATTATTATTATTATTATTATTATTATTATTATTACAGCTTGCTTGACCACAAAAGGAATGAACTAATTACAAAAGAATAGAAAATTACACCTGTTTATGAACATCTCAACCACTATAGACAAAAATGGCTTAACCATGTCAATAGAATGGACCGTTCCAGACTCCCAAGACAAATTCTCCGCTATATACCACATGGAAGACGATCTTTGGGACGCCCCCTGAAAAGATGGACGGAGACCGTAACAGGACACTAATACTTGCAAGGACGATTATGATGATTAATAGTATTAATTTATTGCTAAAGTAAAGATACATATTGTTTCTTTATATATATATATATATATATATATATATATATATATATATATATATATATATCACTTTAGCATCCCCAGAAGGGTACATACTCCCGCTCAGGGAGCATTCCACAAAATTTTAAAACAAGTAGGCCTATTTATACATCTTGATTACACTACTTTTAACACTATATCACTTCGGAATATGTATTAGTATATAGCTTCCGTGTGTTAAATATTGAGTACCTGGTTGATTAATTTCAGCCTGTTTATTTTTTTATTTTAGTAGGTTATTTTACGACGCTTTATCAACATCTTAGGTTATTTAGCGTCTGAATGAGATGGTGATAATGCCGATGAAATGAGTCCGGGGTCCAGCACCGAAAGTTACCCAGCATTTGCTCATATTTGGTTGAGGGAAATCTCCGGAAAAAACTTCAACCAGGTAACTTGCCCCGACCGGGAATCGAACCCGGACCACCTGGTTTCGCGACCAGACGCGCTAACCGTTACTCCACAGGTGTGGACTTCAGCCTGTTATAGGTCATCTACAGAACTGGTTGGTGCTGATCTTGGCGCCTTTTGTTTGCGTTTCCTGTTGGGGTGTGTTTGTGTAGTGTAATGTGGAGTCAAAGAGTGTGTGTGTTCTGAAATTGAGTTGTGTGTTGATAATTGCATTTGGATGTGTTTTTGTGTGTCTGTATATTTCGTATTGTTCTAGTGTATTTAGTTTCTAGCTTTTTGGTTGAATATGTAGAATTTCCATGTCTGTGTTGATGTCGCTGTTGATGTGGTTAGCATTTGTGATGTGTTCTGCATATGTGGAGGTGTTTTGCAATTTTTTTATGGCTGTGATGTGTTCTTTGTAACGTGTTTGAAATGATCTGCCTGTCTGTCCTATGTAGAAGTTGTTGCATTTGAGCTTATATACGCCTGTGTGGCTGTTTTTGTTTGTGTGTTGAGATGTTTTTGTAGAGTGTTATTTGTTCTGTATGCGATGTTGTAATTTAATTTCTTGAATGAGGTTGCAATCTTGTGTGTGTTTTTGTTTTCGTACGTTAGTGTGATGCATTTTTTGTGTTCTTGTGTTTGTGTTGTATTCTTATGTTTTTTGTGATTATGTTTTGTCTTTCTTATTATGTTGTCTGTTATGTTGGGATTGTATCCGTTTTCTTGTGCTAGGTATTTGATTGTGTTTAGCTCTTCGTTGTAATCCTGTTGGTTCATTGGTATGTTGAGTAGTCTGTGTACCATTGTTCGGAATGCAGCTTGTTTGTGTTGTGTTGGGTGGTTGGATGTGTTGTGTATGTATGTTGTGGGTTTTCTGTAGATTTTGAATGTGCGTTTGTTGTTTTTGACTCCGCATTAAACTACACAAACACACTCCCACAGAAAACGCAAACAAAAGGCGCCAAGACCAGCACCAACCAGTTCTGAAGATGGCCCATAACAGGCTGAAACTAGTTAATGAGGTACTATAATATTTAACACGCGAAAGTTATATAATACATATCAGAAGTATTTAATTAATTAACAAAAAAAAAGGAAAAAAAGAAAAAGAAAAAGAACACAGATATTACAGTAATTGAAACTTTATATGCCTCCCTAAACAATATTTTTGCAATTGATTTTTTTAAAATAAGGAGCATTAGCAAATTGAATGTTTGGTAATTTAGCTGTTATCTTATTATAAAACCTTGGACTGAAGTTGCTGCTGTGTTTATAAGCTGCAGTTGTGATACATTCAGGTTCTGTCAAGAATATGTTGTCTGATCTTTTAGTTTTATATTTATGTGAATATAAATTAAACATATTATGGTTTTTATGTACGAAATTCAATAAAACATTGTTATATATTTGATGGAAGTCAAATACTTTAAATTCTGATTACAGCAGATCTGAAGGAAAATCAAGAGAATTAATATTTGAGGAGAAAAATTCGCTCAGTATTGTATGACAAATTAATAAATCTATAATATAATATTCTCATAGCTGCAGTGCATATATTTGTACAGATTACTGTGCACGTAACTGCGGAATCCCGGCCATACAAGTCACTCAGCTGAGTGCGCTCCTAGTATAATAATAATAATAATAATAATAATAATAATAATAATAATAATAATAATAATAATATGATTTATTTAACCTGGCAGAGTTAAGGCCATACGGCCTTCTCTAACACTCAACCAGGAGTAAAGACTGCGTTACAAAAACACTACAAATTTACAAATTACACTACAATTTTACACACAAAACTGAATAAGATAATAATAATAATAAAAAATATAAACAACAAATAAGAAGAAATCAGACATTATATATAACATACAGAAAGAAAGAAAAAAGCATAATAATATGTGAACAGCAGGTCAAAATAAATGAGGCATACAAAAAAAGACAATTATTCATAATAATAATAATAATAATAATAATAATAATAATAATAATAAATAAGAATAGTAATAATGATAATAATAATAATAATAATAATAATAATAATAATACTAATAGTAGTAATAAAATAGTGCAGTACAAAGTATACAGTGAATACAATATTTCTAAGTACACACAATAAGAAAAATTAAGACTATATATAGCTCAACTTATCACATTAGCGATATAACATTATCGGAAAATATGAAAACAAAAATACAAAATAAGTTGAATATCATTAGAACATAAAAAAAAATGTGAATACGTGGAAACATGCAATACAACACTTGTCATAATAGTAAGTTAGTTTGGCAACTCGTCATAAGATAATTTTCTAACTTGGATTTGAAAGAATTCAATGTTCGGCAGCCCTTGACTTCAGGCGGCAGAGAGTTCCAGTGACGAGAGGTAGCAACAGTGAAGGATGAGGAATACAGAGACGATGCGTGAAGTGGAATTTCTAGCGTGTTATCGCGTTGTGATCGAGTATTAATATTATGATAGCGAGAGAGAGTATGAAATCGAGCGAATAAATAATACAGGAATGAAGAGTGCATAATTCGATATAAGAGAGAAAGTGAGTGCAGATTTCTCCTCTCATGTAACCTAAGCCATGATAACTTCTTGAAAGAAGGTGAGATATGATCATAGTATCGAACATTACAAATGAAGCGGACGCACGCGTTATGAACACGCTGTAGTTTCTGAGCGGAATCAATCCTGAGATCACTGAACAAAACGTCGCAATAATCGAAGTGAGGTAGAATGAGTGTCTGTACCAGCGTCTGTTTTAATTTAGATGGATAATGATACAATCTTTTTAGTGAATGGAGAATAGAGAATGCCTTCTTACATGTATATTTAACATGCGTATCCCAATTGAGATTAGATTCGAAATGTACTCCGAGATTTTTTACGGTAGAGCTAAACGGGATGATTGTTTTATTCAGTTTCACAGGTGGAATATTCAGGTCGTTGACTTCAGGAACTAATCTACGGTTCGCGAACAGAATAGCCTGTGATTTACATGCGTTTAGGTTAAGCCCAAATTGTTGAGACCAGGAAGAGATGGAATCAAGATCTTCATTCAGACTATTAATGCAGTTGCAATGGCAGTTGACATTGGACATATACGTCAACATATATGCCTAACTTGGAGTCAGGCCACAAAGGGAAACATTGAAGGAGGAGGATTCGGACGGTGCTGTGGATTGAATTCGGCGTAGCTCAGTGGTCAGAGCGCTTGGTACGTAGAACCAAGGACCCGGGTTCGATCCCCGGCGCCGGAGCGAATTTTTCTCCTCAAATATTAATTGTCAATATTACAGATATTATTCTGTATGACAAATTAATAAATCTATAATGAAAATCAAGAGGTTTATTAAGACATATTTTTATTATTATTTTCTGTAGCAGAGTTATTGGCATGAGGGAGGTACTATAAGCACTACCCCATCCTATAATGCCGTATTGTAATATAGCTTGTACTAATGCGAGATAAATCAGTCGTAAAGTATGAATAGTGAAGTAATTTCGTAGGATAACAAAATGCTCTGCTTTTTAATTTATTTAGATATTTAATTTCACTTGAGGAGTATGGGAAATTTTTCTTTACATGCCATCATACGACTTGCGGACCTCAAGCTGAGTTTTCACACTACTTGCTTCTATATCTGTAATAACTCATAAACTGTTTTATGTATCAATCATTGTTTTGACCTTTAAATAATTGTTCAATCAGTTGTAAAGGGTATTTTATTGCTTCGTATATTTCTATACATACTACGTGTTTCGCAACCACTTCACGATTCCGCTCGCATACGGCCGCACTTCGTGATGCATAATAGTCAGGCGCTCTCTATGTTTCTGTGTTTCAACATGTAACGTAATTCCCAGCAAAGTCGTAAGTGCATAAAAATGGAGGTTTATTATTTATTAGAGTTTGGGCATATTGTAAGAGATGTCGCCACATAAATATAGCTTTTCGCGACATATATGATGACAAATTTGTAAATAAAAAAGAAGATTGTGGGAGATTCGAACCTTGAGCTACTACTATTAAATCGCTAATAGTTTTCGCGGGATATCAGCCGAGTTAAGATTTTGGAATGCTCCAAGCTTTCGACTGCTATCTCTGCAGCCATCTTCAGGGAAGTGATGTCCGAACTCGAATCGAAAAAAATCGAAAAATCGAAGGAGAATTGGGAGGAAAATTTAAAAGGTACGCAAAACGCGTCCTTGCAAGGGGTTGGGGGCTGTACAAAACTAAATATGTGAGCTCCAAGCCTGTTGGCCACTAGTCTCACTCCGGGTTACGCTGCTCCCCTGAAGGAGCTCTAGAAAATTTTGAAGGGGAAGCCGAAATTGGACGTAACCTCTTAGGTACCACATACGCGAGGGGGGCTGAGATTGATCAATTGATCACTGAACGGGGCGAGGTGGAGTTGGCTGGTGTTTGCCGTTAGGATGGCAAGACGCCGTCATCTGTTGTTCGATGACAAAGCAGGTGAAGGCCGTCGGAAGAAGCGCCGTGAAATCTAAGCTGCAATTTGAGAGGTCCCTGTCCTTTCAATTTGCGACTTATTGAGTGACCTCGTATGTTTAATAGACTATTAATATTATCTGAACTAGGGCATACATAATTTATAATAAAGGTGGAGTATATATGGGGAAGGGCATATAGGTCCGTGGCCCATTTCTTATAGGGCTCATTCCGACATTTGTCTTACGCCTGAGGAAAACCACGGAATACCTTAGGCAGGATGAGTTGTCTCATATAAGAGACTAGCCAATTTGGCTATTATGTAGGAGGTCATGAGCCTTGTTGATTTGTCTCAATTTCGAGACCAGCCATTTGGCTATATGATGGCTCAATTGCGAAGAGGGGGGAGAGATGTAATTGTTAATTAGGGAGATTCATGGGGATATGAATGCAGGTCCGTGGCCCATTTCTTTTAGGGCTCATCCCGACATTTGTCTTAGCGCCTTAGGAAAACCACGGAAAAACCTTAGGCAGGATGAGTTGTCTCAATATCAGAGACTAGCCAGTTGGCTCTTAGGTTGAATGACTCTATGAATCGATGGATATATACTAGCCAATTGGCTTTATTAGATTTCCATCGATCAACAATGTAGATATGTTATGGAGGGAGTTTGTTTAGCCCAGTTAAGACAAGGTCATTTTACAGCGGTTGCACTATCCAAGGAGTCTCATGGAGTTGAGTCGTGGCTACCAGAACCTGGGAGTAACGCCAGCCTCCCTGTCCTCCTGTCTCAATAGTATAGCTAATGGACCTGTCTGGTGTCTACGCCGTAACCTAGGATCATACTGGTCGAGGCCAGATATGAGCGGGTTGGGGTTAGCACGAGCTTCCGCATACAGGTTCCTAGCCAGTCGAGCAATGAACTCGTCTATGGTTGGCAACTCTAGTTCATCATGGAACTTTCTTCTCGAGGCGACTCGGGGGAGATGGGTAATGAGTCGAATCACCTGGTTTTGGACAACTTGGAGTTTACGGAGATGGGACACTGCCGCAAACCCCCATGCGGGTGCGGCATAGGTAATGACAGAGCGAATGAGGGCCTTATACATGGTAAGTCCTACCCTCAGGTTGTCAGGAGTTAAGGCCGCCAGAATGGGATAGTGTCTAACTATCAGCCCGTTGGCCTTACGAAGAAGGGATTGGATGTGATCTCGGAAGTTGAGATGAGAGTCCATAATGATCCCTAAATATTTAATTTGGTTCATCCACGGCATTTCTCGTCCGAAAAGTGTGGGTGGTGGTGGTATGTCTTCGAGCCTCGCTCTTAGTGAAAAGAGTATGGCCTGACATTTCTCTACATTGACCTTGATTCTCCAGTCGTGGAACCACGGCTGGAGGTGATCTAAGATCGACTGTAATCTACGGGACGCTAATCTATAGGTTTTGCCCATCGCCAAGAGGGCAGTGTCGTCTGCATAGATATACAGATGACTACTTCTGCCGTGGATATAGCGAAACGGGAGGTCATTAATGAATATATTGAAAAGTATGGGCCCGATAATGGAACCCTGTGGGACTCCTGCGTGAATTTCACGGGGGGTGGAGAAACTAGTGCCTACACGGGTTTTGAATGTACGGCCTCGGAGGTAGTTAGAAATGAGGCGTATCATTCCATCTGGGACTCCCATGCCCAGTAACTTAACGAGGAGTCCCTCATGCCAAACCTTGTCGAATGCTCGCTCGATGTCCAGGTAAGCTGCAGCTACTACACGCTTCGAGCTCATAGCCCAGGTAATGTCCTCCGTCATGCGGAGTGCCTGGAGTGTAGTGGAACGACCAGGGTGAAAACCGAATTGCTCGTTCCTGATTTGGGGCAATACTACTTCAGTGAGGCGTCTATGTATGACCCGCTCCGCCAGTTTGCTGAGACAACTGAGGAGACTAATAGGCCTATAGTTGCTTGGATTCGTCTTATCCTTTCCGGGCTTTGGAAAGAGAACTACGTGAGCTTCTTTCCAGGGAATGGGATAGTGACCGGAAGCCAAGATGTTATTAATTATCTCTGCTATGCGCTTCATAGCTGACCTTGGGAGATGCTGCAATATAATTCCTTGGATACCGTCGGCTCCTGCGGCCTTATGAGGGCCGAGGCGACGAATGAAATGGGCGACCTCGTGGGTGTTCGTAGGTCGTATCCCATTTTCCGGCTCCCTGCTAAGGAGGTCTCGAACCGATTCCTCAACAGCTCTGATATGGGGCAAGTTTAAATTTTGTTCCACGGGTTGAAAAGTGGTCTCTAGAACGTCTGCCAGTGCGGTAGCCTTCTCCTCAGGAGTAAAGGCCGTGACATCTGGACCGACTACTAATGGGTGAATAGATTGAGACGGATTGGACAGAGCTCGAGATACACGCCAGACATCTGACATGTTTCTGCTGTCCATCGTCTCAACCTTGGATTTCCAAGCATCCACGACCGTTTCGTGGACCGCCTCACTGATCCGCCTGCGCAAGCGGTTCATTTCTATTCTATGTTGATCTAACCTAGTACGCTTCCACAATGTTCTTGCTCTATTGCGGGCGATCTTTAGGTCTCTAATATAGGCTGGGAGCTGCATCCGTCCCGGTTGTGAAGACCGTTTCGGTATTGCAGCAACCATTGCCTTCTTTATGCACTCCGTCAGGTCGCTAACTGACCTATCTATCCCTGCCGGAGTGACTTCAGGGGGGAGTGGTGGAAGCGTAGCGGCTACCTGGTCTTGAAAGAACACCCAGTCTGCCGCCTTGTAGTTGAATTTCTCAGCGGTTGGGGAGAGTTCGACTGGGTGCATGATCTCCATGATCTCCATGTCCGAAAGGAAAGTCGAAAGGTTATATAGATGTTAGACTGTCTCAGGTGAAACGGGATTGGTTGGCGGATCGGCCAATCCGGGGCCGGGAATTGTCATCGCTCGTAAGCTCCACCCCTCCCGGGATTCCTGCGTGAAGTTTGGCGGGCGGCGAGCCCTGTTCCGCCGGTTGGAATCGGTTGTCGTCCTCGGTCCGTGATCTTCATGACCTTGATTGTAAGAGGGCCTGAGTTGGTCTAAGGCCGGTGTCCATGCCTGACTGAGCTGGAGTCCACTGTCTCTGTTAAAGTTGTTTTTCTCCAGCTTGATCTCTATGGCCTCCTTGATTGTACGATCCCAGTAGTGGCTTGATTTGTTAATGACCTTGGTGTGGTCAAACAGTATTTTATGCTCCTTTTGTATGCTGTGTTGCGCCACTGCAGATTTCTCCGAGTAATACAGCCTGCAGTGGCGCAACACAGCATAGAAAAGGAGCATAAAATACTGTTTGACCACACCAAGGTCATTAACAAATCAAGCAACTACTGGGATCGTACAATCAAGGAGGCCATAGAGATCAAGCTGGAGAAAAACAACTTTAACAGAGACAGTGGACTCCAGCTCAGTCAGGCATGGACACCGGCCTTAGACCAACTCAGGCCCTCTTACAATCAAGGTCATGAAGATCACGGACCGAGGACGACAACCGATTCCAACCGGCGGAACAGGGCTCGCCGCCCGCCAAACTTCACGCAGGAATCCCGGGAGGGGCGGAGCTTACGAGCGATGACAATTCCCGGCCCCGGATTGGCCGATCCGCCAACCAATCCCGTTTCACCTGAGACAGTCTAACATCTATATAACCTTTCGACTTTCTGTTCGGACATCACTTCCCTGAAGATGGCTGCAGAGATAGCAGTCGAAAGCTTTGAGCATTCCAAAATCTTAACTCGGCTGATATCCCGCGAAAACATATTAGCGAACCAACGCCGAGAAAGCCTCAAATCATACATACTATTAAATCGTTCAATAGACCAATGCCGTAACGACTTGCTCTTCTGAGACTGTTGATGTCGTTTCGGCATAATACGTGGTTTTCCTGTTCATATTCGCTTCAGTTGGTTTTATATTTATCAATTTTATTATTATTTCCCACTTCAGATGTCCTGATGTATCTAGAAGCAACCCTTCATTCGATTCCATAACACATTTTAGACTCTTAAACAAAATAGGCTACAGCAAATTTAAATGCTTTAATTATGTGTTACCTGGTGAACTACGGGTTTGACGAGACGAGCATGCGCAATGTTGTGTATCTGGAACTTAGAAATTGTCGGCGGCCCATTCTTTTTGCTGTTAAGGGTACGTATGTGTGTGTGCTTTATATGTGTATTATGTGTGTATATATGTGTGTGTTTGTATATACGTATGCGTGAATGTGTCGAAGATCTTTTGTACTTTTAGTTATTTTTGGACTTTTTTATATTAGGCGAACACATTACGAGAATATTGTGATTGGTTTCAACATGACTCCTATTCTGTGACGTCAGTCCACAGAGGATGTCACGTTAACAAAGACAAATTAATATTCATACCCTGTAAGGTTTTCGAACTCATAGCCGTGGCTTCCACGTAGCGTCATATCTGCGCACATTAACCATTGACTGCGCCGTGGCCAGCTTATATTAAAAAAAAGAAAAACATGATTTATCATTGTTTTGATGTCCGAATAAAGTACATTAATAGTAATATACGTTACAAGAGCGGTATGTTGACGTTTTCATGGTCGAGGAAAAGATTGAAAAAGCTAAACGTAGTTGAGTTTTTTTAATTTCCGAGAACATGAAAACAAACATACCGCTCGTGTATCGTGCATTATTTTGTGCGAAGATCGTTTATTACATACCTGAAAGACTAATTTCTAATTAGTTGCAATGAAATCTCCATCTTGGTTTCTATTTAATGACGGCAACTTCGGAACACCAAAATATCTTTCTTCAACATTGTTGCTATAAAATGTTTTCTGTGTTTACTATACTCCAGCAGGCCGTGATATACGTCTGTCTTCCCCCCCCCCCAGTCTATAAATGCGAACTTAAAACAAACGGTAAGGTTATGTAATGATTTATTTTTCATTTTAATATTTTAACAATATTATTTATATAACATATTGCAGTAATAACATCGGCATCTGGAATCTTGTTGATTTTTTCACGGCTTCCTTAATGTTACTTGTATCAGGAATGCAATAAGTTTCGTGGAGTAGTAGACTTTACTTAATTTTTGCAAATATTTAAAAACAATAATTAACATTGCAATTTACGTGAAATAGCAGTGGTAAGTTTCCAATTGATAATTATTACTATGTTAAACGTCTCTAAAAATAATATGTTAAAAGCCTAAAGCAGTAAAATGAATGTCGCGCTTAAGCGGTAAGAAGAGGGAAATTGTTATGTATGTTACGTTGGGAATACTGAATGTGGTATTTCACACTTACCGCGTATTGGTTCTGTGCGGAAAACAAGCAAATACGCACGATCTCGCACAAAATTAAGTTTCGTCCATATAATAATCTTGTACCTATGTATACACACATTCCGATCGCTTCTTGCAAAGTAGAGGCATTGTCCGCTGCAATGTTTGGAAACCCAGGTGTGTCTTATCAAACAATAGACTGTGTACTAGGGCGTCTGACCTTAAAACACTGTGAGGCTATGTATGTAGGTCGCCAGGGGCAGCGAACCCAGCGATAGGAGGAGTTGATATCACGCTGCGGTGCGTGGGTTCGTACCTGAGCTACTGCAAGCGATCGATCACACTGCGCCACAGTTAGTCTCATTTCTGCAATCCGCATTGCATGCCATTGGTCACACAACGGCTCAGGCGAACAACTCAGTTTGTAGACCCCATAGTCGTGCCCGAAATCTTCCTAAGGCATGAATGTTTGGCCCTTAAGGTGGGAGTCAGGCGTGACAGTGACCCCACGTCACGGGAGTCCAGTCGCGTGTCCGTCTTGTGTTGGTGCAACAAATCGTCGGTTTACAAGCAAAACATATTAACAGTCTTACTAATAAACATTGTATAGTTTTTATACCCGGCTTGTACAGAGTTGAAACAGAAAACGTTATTAATAAACCGTGAATAAGCTATGGACGTATAAACAGGCTGTAACTATACAATGGGAATTGCTTTGCAGTAGTTATATACACGAAACCCCTTGTTTAAGCGTTGTATATAGCGAAAAAATGGCCGCCCCTCTAACAGCTGTTCGTATCGACTGTCATTTTATGATGATGGTTACCTTGTAACCACAGAAGAACAAACCAAAGATCATAGAATTATTAGAATAATATTGCTGTAGCTTGTACTCTTTGACCAAATTGTAGTGTGGTAATCGATTAGAGCCAGTTGTACTATCGATATTTAACACGCGACACTAGAGCGCTCTACCGGATGCAGTAGAGAACCTCAGATATTCTATTACCTTTCGTAACGAAGTAATGACGAAACTATGACGTGGCTGTGTAACAGTTATACTGTTATACACGACGTATGTAGTGATTATTAGTAAGGAATTTACACACGACTTATAAACGAGCTACTCATTGTATAAGTATAAGACAGTTAAACGTCTGTGTATAGAGTTTTTATTAGTAAGACCGTATGTAAAAAAAATATTACTTCTGAGGAAAAGGCGTGTATAATGTACAGTAGTGGCAAAAAAAAAAAACCGGACCGACCCTTGTAGCTGATTTCAGTTCCTTGTTCACTCCAGAGCACGATATACTGGTAACTAAGACTTTCGTGGTTCGAATCCTGCCTGAGAAGGAACCTTGTTTTTGTTCCTTATTCAAATTTATTCCCAATACTTTTCGATTGCTGGTAAAATTCATGTTCTGGGAATAATAAGTTAATTAAGTAGTTTTACAGACTTGACAACTGACTTTTCGAACAAGCTGCAGCGTGTGCACAATATGTGTGTCAGATTCATCAGCAATGCTCACAAATTTGACCACATTACACCCTCGTTCAAATCTTTATCCTGGCTGCAACTTGTAGAACACTTCATTCGCTGTCTCTTCTATTTCGAGTTCTCCACACTTCTACTCCAAATTATCTTCGTTCCCGGTTTAACTACTTAACCTCCAATCACAATCTAAACACCAGGTCACAGGAGAGCCAAATCCTAGCAATTCCTGCCCACAGAACATCCCACTATTCATCCTCTTTTACTGTCTCAGTCCCCTGTGAATGGAATTCTCTACCTCAGAGGATTACAGGCTGCCAGACAATAAACACTTTCAAGAAAAGGCTAAACGACTTCTTACGGGCGCAGTCAAATTGAAGTTATAATTGTGATCGAGTTTAATAATTTAATTTAATTTAGGTATGACTATCATTACTATTACTATTATTATTAATAATACATAATTATTTTATTGGTGTTGTGAAGATAAAAAGAATTGTCATTGTATTATATTAATTATGTATTATATTGTCTTGTATTGTAGTATTGTATTGCTTTGAATTGTATTGTATTAATTATGTTATACTCATAGCATTGTAGTAATTTTCTATCATACTGGTTGAGTGGAAGAGAAGGCCGAATGGCCTTAACTCTGCCAATTAAAATAAACCATTATTATTATTATTATTATTATTATTATTATTATTATTAAAATATCGCTGCAATCGAAAAGTATTGGGAATAAATTTGAATAAAAAGGTTCCTTCCCAGGCAGGATTCGAACCTCGAAAGTCTTAGTTACCAGACTATCGTGCTCTGAATGAACAAGGCTCTGAAATCAGCTAGAAGGGTCGGTCCGGTTTTTTTTTTGCCACTACTGTACATAATGTTAAATTAGAATTTGAAAATGAAATACACATCAAGAGAAACAATTTACTAAAATAATAGTTTGAGGATTCAGTTTCGTCAAGAACTTTCAAACGCCTTTTTCTCAGAAGTAATATTTTTACTTAGTGTCTTTTGCTTGTAAACCGATAAAATTACAAAATACATATATACACATTGGGCCAAAAAAAGGCAGAAAATTTAAATGGTTATATTCCAGTAGCTAATGATTTCACTTGAAAGTTTATTTCACAGTCCTTGTAGACCGGGAAAGTACTGTAATATTTAATTTTTCACCATTTATTAAACATTATTTTTTATTTTTGTAAGGCGATGTAAAAATCGATCGTTTATGCCGAACTAAGCATTATGGTCTTACGAATTCAGCAGGCCAAGCCGTTTGTTGTGCTATCATCATTTGTTTTCTTCCGTTTTGAGTTCTCATTTTGTGAATAATGGGTCGCTTAACGAACGAAGACAAGATTTTCATTAAACATTCGCACCAATATGATAATTTATCTGCCCGTCAAATTGTAAGGAACTGCGCTCAGCGAGAATGGTCTGTTTCAAGTGTACAACGATTGATTAGCAAGATACGGACATGATATCCCTCCTGAGAGATTATTGCGTGAAAGATCGCATTTCTCACATTCTCTGATGGTTTCCGCTGGAGTTTCAAACGAGATCTTAATCCTATGCGCTATTTTGTATGGAGTCAACTAAAAAAGCAGTTTACTACAAAACAAGAATTCGTAATAGTGAACATTTAAGACAATGTCTTCTTGAATGTTGGGACCTGCTTGATCAAAAACAGATATCCAGTGCTATTGGACGATGGAGAAGACGCCTACAAATGGTTGTGCGGGCAAATGGCGGTCACATAGATCATCATTTTTAATTTTTATTATTTGAAAGATCGTTAATTATTATTAATTTTACCAACATTGTCTTCAAAAACCACATTTTTTCGCATCATTGTGTATTGACCTCCATAAGATTTTAATTGAGCCTCAAAAAACATAATAAAAAGTCCTGCTCATCTTTAAAGTCCACTCTTTCCAACAGTGTTTCCGAAAATAGAGTATTTCTAATTTTGTGCCTTTTTTGGCCCACCGTGTATATATGAAGTTTAGTATGTCAGGTGCGCCGTGTGTAAAATGCAGTATGCATATCTACAATATGGTAATTTTCTTGTGTGCCAAAATACAGTAGGCAAAGTTGCCGTATGTCCTTTGTTTTTTATGTCAATTGCTGTATTTGAAAGATATCGACTGATCAATTTAAATTGCCTTGCGGACGGAACGATCTAATGGCCTCTTAATACTAGAGAGTTGATGATGATGATCAATACTTAAATTAATATTGACTGAAATGGCATCAACATATTAAGGGACTGTAAATACACAGAACGTAATTATGAACCACAAGTCGATGGAATGAAGACCTGCAGGAAGACTTCATAAACGACTGTTGGAGAAAATAATGTTGGAGAAAAAATGTGTTAAATTGGAAAAATCATATTAAAGAAATGACCAGCCTCATGCCTCTGGCCTCTGGCTATAGTTCATGAGGCCCCGGGTTCGATTCCCGGTTAGAGCACAGGAATTTTTCCTTAAAGGGGATTATTCGTCCATTGTCTGGAATTTAGGTTAAGTTTAGATTTAAGACCTCTCCTGGCACCACATTATCATAATCATCCTATCACATCATCGGGGTAATGTAACTCCGCCTTCCAGGCGCCCCAACCTCAGAAGTGGGTTACAACTAAGCCACGGCCAGGAGAGAAGACCAGAAATGTCGAAAAGACAACCTGGTGGCATTGGATTAAAAAAAAAAAAGAAAAATCAGCTTGTTTTGCTATTAGATCCATGCAAAAGATAGTAAATGGCAATACCTTAAAAACAATATACTTTGCATACTTCCACTTGGAATAATATTGTGGGGAAATTCCACAGATAGTAACAGTATATTTCTATTACAAAAAAGAGTAATTAGAATAATAGTAGGTGCCAAATCTAGGGAATCGTGTAGGAATGTTTTAAAAAACTACAAATAATGCCCATGGCTTGTCGGTATATATTTTCATTGATAATCTTCCTCATATGTAATCGTGAAAACTTTGTAACTAATTCAACAGTTCATAGCATGACTTTCATATTCCATCGGCAAGTCTATCATGCTATCAAAAAGGAGTGCGTTATATGGCATTAAAAACTTTTAATAGCCTCCCTATCGATATAAAAATTGAAACTCATAACATAAAATAATTTAGGGCCAAACTAAAGAAATACCTAATTTCTCACACCTTCTATTCTGTAGGTGAATTCATGAAATTCAATAACACTTCATGAAATTGATACTAAAACTTTGTGTTGTACTAGTAGACTATATTGTAAATCTCGTCTGTATATATTTCATCTAAACTGTAACTATAAATTAAGATTTTATAATAGTATTAAGTTTTTTGACTTGTTCCATATTCTAGCTGTAAGCAATGTATGAATACCATGGAATGTTAATAAATACAATACAATAACAGATCAATATACTGGCTTTCGGTTTTCAACCGGCAAAAACAGGAAATAATTTAATGTTTTAGAGGAGAGTACGGACCAGATGTGTAACTAGTACACTGTTGACACATACATAGCACTGGCGTCTTTCGTGCAAAATGCCGTCTGCTAGCGATAAATTGGCAACATGATCTCGGCGACAGTGTAACAAAACTTAGCTTCCCAAAATAACTTGAATTTAAGTCGCTTTGTATGTCGGCGACAAGTATGTGTATCATTGAATTGCCACTATATCCGTAAAGTTTTAATTCACGTCTTCCGTAACATTCACTCTTAAAACATATTGATCAAAGTATGAAGGCACTGAACAAGGTTTGAATCTCGCAGCAGTTTCTAGCACTATGTGACAACAGAGCTCCGACTGACAACGATATATCACTTCCGGTTTAGCCTTTTAACAGACTAATGAATGTCGAAAAGGTGACAATTGTGGTTTCGAATTGGCACCTACTATCTGTAGCCTGCAGAGAGAGAGAGAGAGAGAGGGGGGGTGTTGAATGACAGTAATTATTTTGAGAAAGGAATCGTTAGCTTAGCGGTCTATGCATGGAAAAATCCTGTATCAGCTGTCGCGCCGTGAATTTATTTGTTTTATATTTTATGAGCGAAAATTAGAAAGTTTAGCTACATTAAAAAATGTTCAATTAGTGCTTCACTTTCGTAGAAATCCTGAAATAAGGAAGGTATTGAATAAACAATGAACATAGACTTGAAATATAGTCCGATATAGTAATATACGTTACAAGAGCGGTATGTTGACGTTTTCATGGTCGAGGAAAAGATTGAAAAAGCATAACATAGTTGAGCTTGTTTAATTTCCGAGAACATGAAAACAAACATACCGCTCGTGTACCGTACATTACTTTGTGCGAAGATCGTTTATTACATACCTGAAAGACGAATTTCTAATTAGATGCAATGAAATCTCCACGTTGGTTTCTGTTTAATGACGGCAACTTCGGAAAACCAAAATATCTTTCTTCAACATTGTTGCTATAAAATGTTTTCTGTGTTTATTATATTCCAGCAGGCCGTGATATAGGCCTACGTCTGTCTTTTTTTTCCCCCCAGTCTATAAATGCGAACTCAAAACAAACGGTAAGGTTATGTAATGATTTATTTTTCATTTTAATATTTTAACAATATTATTTATATAGCATATTGCAGTAATAACATCGACATCTGGAATCTTGTTGATTTTTTCACGGCTTCCTTATTGTTACTTGTATCAGGAATGCAATAAGTTTCGTGGAGTAGTAGACTTTACTTAATTTTTGCAAATATTTAAAAACAGTAATTAACATTGCAATTTAGGTGAAATTGCAGTGGTAAGTTTCCAATTTATAATTATTACTATGTTAAACGTCTCTAAAAATAATATGTTAAAAGCCTAAAGCAGTAAAATGAATGTCGCGCTTAAGCGGTAAGAAGAGGGAAATTGTTATGTGTGTTACGTTGGGAATACTGAATGTGGTATTTCACACTTACCGCGTATTGGTTCTGTGCGGAAAATAAGCAAATACGCACGATCTCGCACAAAAAATGTTTGTGGTGAAACTTGCGGAATAAATTGGATTGAATGTGGTGCTATTCACCATTGTTTGGCATTCTTAAAGTTATCACGAAGGAGATATTCAAATTTTCGCACGTTGTCAAAAGTAAAATTCCTATACTCAAGTACAGGTTCTACCAAAAGTATAAGGACACCCCTTCGAAAGAGATGTTTCAGTCTGTCCTTATAATAATAATAATAATAATAATAATAATAATAATAATAATAATAATAATAATAATAATAATCCGTGGTGCTACAGCCCGTGAAGGGCCTAGACCGACCAGCCGGCTGCTGGCCTCACGCCCACATGCCGAAGCAGAGGTGGACGATTTTCCAACCAGAATGGAGGTATCGTGTGGTTAGCACGGTGATCCCCCAGCCGTTACAGCTGGTATTCGCAACCGGATTTCGCTACCTATCGTAGCTCCCCAAGTGCATCACGATGCTGGGTGGGCACCGGTCCCATACACTGGCCGAAATTTCATGAGAAAATTTCTTCCTCCATACTCTGTCCTTATACTTATGTGAAATCCCCTGACGTTTATAAAAGGACCACTGTATTACGCGTATTGTACCTGCCGCCGCGAGAATGAATGTTGATATAGCCGGGCGCAACTAGAACGCCATGACCACACTGGTAGAAAAGGTAGGTGAGGCAGTCGCTCTGAAGAGCTACAGTTCTGCAGGTCTGCTCTAGATAAACGCTTTTTGTCAAGAGTCGGTAGTAAGGTTACATCACAGTTAGCTAATCAGTCAACCACAATGATCTGGGACTTATTCCATAAAACTTGACAATTGTAAATATGTCATTCTGACAAGTAACAAATGACGACTCTTCAAATTCTTAAATTTCTATTTCACAAAATATTCCGCCTGTCAGGAAAAATTGTCATGACAATTTGTTAGATTCCTGTTTCATAAAAGTTTTACCATGACATGCAAAACTTTACAATTTGTCAAAACTTTTCTGACATATTTCATTTTATGAAACAGAAAAATGTCGATTCATTTGTTGACAGTTCTACATATTTGTAGAATTGTCATGAAATTCTGACACCTCATGTTTTGTATGTCATAAGAAGTTGATAATTTGTTGTTGTAGTTTATTTTAGTTGGTTACTTTACGACGCTGTATCAACTACTAGGTTATTTAGCGTCGATGATTGGTGATAGCGAGATGATATTTGGCGAGATAAGGCCGAGGATTCGCCATAGATTACCTTGCATTCACGTTACAGTTAGGGAAAACCTCGGAAAAAACCCAACCAGGTAATCAGCCCAAGCGGGGATCGAACCCGCGCCCGAACGCGACTTCAGACCGGCAGGCAAGCCTTTAACCGACTGAGCCATGCCGGTGGCTTTTGTTGTAGTAGTTGGGCTATATTATAAGTGAGACTATTAAATATTGGTGTGGATTTTAGGGAAAATACTTTATTTCAAGTATGTCATGTTCAATACTACCAGCAGTAGCAGCAGCAGAATAGAAAATAATGATTACAGGGGAAACCACGCAGGACAAAGGTTTTAAAATAAATGATAAATCTGAATTACCTTTTCAGTGAGTTTGTACGCATAGAAAACTTTTGTATTAGAAAAACATCAGCTGAAAATATAATGAACAAAATAGGAGATTTTCTGCACAAAACAAAAAGAAATAAAACACTTGATCCAAAAGAATATTACGTGTTCTTCCTGCTATGGGGCAACAGTGTTTTTTTTTTATAAACAAGGTCC
This sequence comes from Periplaneta americana, assembly GCF_040183065.1. Lineage (NCBI taxonomy): Eukaryota > Metazoa > Arthropoda > Insecta > Blattodea > Blattidae > Periplaneta > Periplaneta americana. The sequence goes on from NC_091130.1 coordinate 11,108,542, forward strand.
TATTTCTTCAAAAAAGGACCATAAGAATTTTATCAAATGCAGCTTTTAATGAACATTGTAAACCATTATTTGTGAAAAACAAAGTCATGACTGTAATTAATTTATATATTCTAGAGTTAATTTTGTATGTTAAAGATAATCTTCCAACTTTAACATTAAGAAATTATATTCATTCCTATGACACAAGACAAGGAAATGATTTTGTGCGAGATCGTGCGTATTTGCTTGGTTTCTGCACAAAACAAATCCACGGAAAGTCTAAAATTCCACATTCAGTATTCCCAACCTAACACAAATAACAATTTCCCTCTTCTTACCGCTTAAGTGACATATTGATTTTACTGCTTTAGGCTTTTAACATATTATTTTTAGAGACGTTCAATATAGTAATAATTATAAATTGGAAACTTACCACTGCAATTTCACCTAAATTGCACTGTTAATTATTGCTTTTAAATATTCGCAACTCCACTGAAGTTACTGCATTCGTGATGCAAGTAACATTAAGGAAGCCGTGAAAAAATCAACAAGATTCCAGACTCATCATAGACTGGGGGAAAAAAAGACAGACGTATATCACGGCATGCTGGAGTATAGTAAACACAGAAAACATTTTAAAGCAACAATGTTGAAAATAGATATTTTTGTTTTGCAAATTTGCCGTCATTGAACAGAAACCAAGATGGAGATTTCATTGCAACTAATTAGAAATTCCTCTTTCAGGTATGTAATAAACGATCTTCGCACAAAATAATGTACGATACACGAGCGGTATGTTTTCTTTCAATTCTCTGAAATTAAAATAGCTCAACTACGTTTCGCTTTTTCAAACTTTTCCTCGAACATGAAAACTTCAACATACCGCTCTTGTAACGCATATTACTATTTATATCATAACATGTAGACTTGCTAAATCCCCAAAAATCCTTTTGTCAAATGTCATTGAAGGTTGCAAATAAATTTCCATCACATATTTTTAATTTAAGCAGAGGTGCCCTCAAATTTTACACCTCTAGTTCGTTAATTTTAAATCCGTTTTATAATCTTGACGAATTTTTTTATTGTACAATCTCTTTGTAATTTAACTGACCTTGTCTATACATTTTCTTTTTAGACATGTAGATCACACATGTGGAGTAACGGTTAGCGCGTCTGGCCGCGAAACCAGGTGGCCCGGGTTCGAATTCCGGTCGGGGCAAGTTACCTGATTGAGGTTTTTTCCGGGGTTTTTCCCTCAACCCAATATGAGCAAATGCTGGGTAACTGTCCATGCTGAACTCCGTACTCATTTCACTGGCATTAGCACCTTCATATCTTTCAGAAGCTAAATAACCTGAGATGTTGATACAGTGTCGTAAAATAACCCAATAAAAGTAAAAATCAATGGTCCAAACTTGTGGAGTAACAGTTAGTGCGTCTGACCAGGTAGCCCGGGTTCGAATTCCAGTATGGGCAAATTACCTGGTTGAGGTTTTTTCCGTGGTTTTCCCTCAACCCAATATGAACAAATGCTGGGTAACTTTCGGTGCTGGACCCCGGACTCATTTCACCTGCATTATCACCTTTATTTTATTCAGACGCTAAATAACGTGAGATGTTGATAATACGTCGCCAAATAACTCAATAAAAATAAAAATCAATGGTCCACACTTGTGGAGTAACAGTTACTGCTTCTGACTGGGAAACCAGGTGGTCCGGGTTCGAATCCCGGTCGGGGCAAGTTACCTGGTTGAGGTTTTTTTCGTGGTTTTCCCTCAACCCAATATGAGCAAATGCTGGGTAACTATCGATGCTGGATTCCAGACTCATTTCACCGGTATTACCACCTTCATTCATTCAGACGCTAAATAACTTGAGATTTTGATACAGCGTTGTAAAATAAATCAATAAAAATAAAAAATCAATGGTCCACACTTGTGGAGTAACAGTTAGTGTGTCTGACTGCGAAACCAGGTGGTCCGGATTCGAATCCCAGTTGGGGCAAGTTACCTGGTTGAGTTTTTTCCGGGCTTTTCCCTCAACCAAATATGAGCAAATGCTGGGTAACTATCGATGCTGGATTCCGGAGTCATTTCATCGGTATTATCGCCTTCATTCTTTCAGATGCTGAATAACTTGAGATGTTGATACAGTGTCGTAAAATAACCCAATAAAAATAAAAATCAATGGTCCACACTTGTGAAGTAGCAGCTAAATAACTTTATGTTGATACAGCGTCGTAAAATAACCCAATAAAAATAAAAATCAATGGTCCACACTTGTGAAGTAGTAGTATGAGCGAATGCTGGGTAACTATCAATGCTGGATTCCGGACTCATTTCACCGGTATTATCACCTTCATTCATTCAGACGCTAAATAACTTTATGTTGATACAGCGTTTTAAAATAACCCAATAAAAATAAAAATCAATGGTCCACACTTGTGAAGTAGCAGTAGCGAAACCAGGTGGTCCGGGTTCGAATCCCTGTCGGGGCAGGTTACCTGGTTAAGGTTTTTTTCGGAGTTTTCCCTCAACCAAATATGATCAAATGCTGGGTAACTATCGATGCTGGATTCCGGACTCATTTCACCGGTATTATCACGTTCATTCATTCAGACGCTGAATAACTTGAGATGTTGATACAGCGGCGTAAAATAACCACTAAAAAAAGTAACGATGATGATACGGTGACGATGACGACGGTGATAAAGCGAAAACATTGTAATTTTAATAATTATACCCAGGTGCAAGTCCAACAATAGCAACGAAGACGGAAGGGAACACGGAAATATAGATAACGTTGTGAACTGATTAAGCCATTACCAGTTCTGCAGAAATAGAATACGAACCGTTGCGTGAGTTGAGAGTTCTGCCGCTCATTGGAGAAACGTCACGTGGAGACTTTTACACGAATACGAAGAGTTTTTGTACGCCTGTATTCAGGTGGAAAGTTTCCAACTGGTTGAATTTACATTCGTCACTCTAGACCACAACGTCAAACATCTGTTTACACATTCATAGCGAAGGGTCAGATTTAACATGTGTCTCATTAAAACGCTGCCATGACCTTACCTCTTCAAACGCTGTAAACCTGTCGCCGTATCACGATCTCTTGCACACTCATGCAAAACAGCCGTATATTGGCCGTATCGCCACATCAACGTATTCATCAGCATTCACTATCTCGCTATCGCGTTTGTGGAATATCCTATCCAGTGACATCAGAGACTGTCGGAATATAACAGTATTCAAAAACATAGTAAGCATTTTCTTCCTGAGAAGAGACAGTGCAATGTAGTAAACTGAATATTTTAAATTTATTGTAAACTAGCCGTACCCGTGCGCTCCGCTGCACCTGTTAGAGATAAATATAAAGTAATTACATAACTAAAATAGGACGTTTGATCCAGGGAACAACTTTTACAACAGCGCAAGATAATCTGCTTCGCTCATTACCCAATTTTTTTTTCATTGCATTTATTGCATATATATTTTATGTATTTTAACACGATTCAATTGAGCATAGTTAAAATTTGAATTATAAAATAATGGATTGCTAAGCTAACGTACTATTACTGCATACTAAATCAATACACTCTCGTTGTTCGTTAATTCTCTGAGATTATAATGAGTGTACATAAATATTATTTTAAGAAATACAGAAAACGAATGTACAAAATAGCCTATCAAATTTTCTGTGCTTAAGAAGCTATTTTAATCTTACCTGTCCTCGATTTACTCAGACGTTACTGTAATAACATTATAGCATTATGTCCATCTAGAGAAACTACACTTTCCAATGGTGAAATAATAATTAATTATACAAATCGGTTAATTTAGCTTCTGATATTACTTCATACAAAAACAGAAACATTCTCTGTAGGCAATATTTAATAGCTTTCGATTGTTGATGTCCAAGGCCCCTGTTTCGATTGTTGTTGTCCAAGGCCCCTTATAGACGAAGTCATTTGTTCTTAATTCATTGCACCGTCTTAGATGGCGTTATTTTAATTTTAAAACTCATTTATCTCATTAAATATCAGTCCTATCAAAATTGTGTAAAGGATAAAACTTATCGGAAATAATTTTTAAAGAAACTTTTGTTATGTAACATTTTTCATACAAATCAATAATAAGCGAGATATTTCGATTTATTTAATTCAGGCCTCCTTATAACCCCCCTTTTAAATAATGTATTTTGAATGCCATATAGCCTAAAATCTAAGTTATAACGAACTTAATTTATATTCCAATTTTCATATAAATCGGTTCACCCATTATCGCGTGAAAAGGTAACAAACATACAGACAGACATACAAACAAACATTTCAAAAAATGCGATTTTCGGTTTCAGGGTGGTTAATTATATATGTTAGGACCAATTATTTTTGGAAAATCGAAAATTACCAGGAAAATTTCGGCTACTGATTTATTATTAGTAATAGATTTTTCCAAATCTTTACTGTTTTCTCTTTCTTTAAATTTGTAGGATCTGCTATTTATTTATCTTTAGATTTTAGTTATTCACTTTCATCGCTAAATATATTAGACAATTAATATTCACTCATAATGATCTTCCCAAGAGCAGGTCTTCCACTGCAAATCCAGCATTCTCAAATTTTTCACATTTTCCGTTTAGTCTCTATATACGAACCATGTATCATAATATTGTCCATTATCTGATAACTTCATCTGCTCCAAATTCTTCTCCCGTTCACCATTCCTTCCAGTACATTCTTCAGTAGGTGATTTCTGTTTAGTTAGTGGCCGAGCCATTTTCTTTTCTCTTCCCAATCAGTTTCAGCATTATTCTTTCTTCATTCACGCTTTCCAACACAACTTCATTTCTTATTGTCTATCCTTTCACATTGCCTTCACTTCGTCGTAATGTCTATGCTTCTGCCCCATACAATGCCACACTCCACCCAAAGCACTTCACTAGTCTCTTCCTACTTTATTCTACGTTGGGGCCCCCAAGATGCGAAAGAAGGCGACGGGAAGCTATAATCGCGACGCTGTTATTTCCGACGTGACTCCTCCTCTTTGCTTACGTCTTAGGAAGTGAAGGCTCTATAAAGTCTAGCTAGGTAGTATCGTTCGCCATTTTTGTTCTTTCGTTGCCGAGCTACCAGACGAGGAATCTATTTGCCACGCCGTTAAACATTATCATGTCGTAGCTCCTATGATAATAAATCAAACGCAATGTAATTCAGCAAATAATTGAGCGGCAAATAACGTCTTCGTGTGCTTTCTGCGAACGGCAACGAAAGAGCGAAAATGGCGGGCGATTATATTAAGTATTTATCGAGCCTTAAGAAATGAATAACATCTTCATAAGCGAATCACAAGACGCACACGTTTAAATGTAGCCGACCTGCAACGCGATTGGCTGCAGGAGGACTATAATACATTTATCTTTGCGAAGAAAAACTGCAAACCATTAATATTCATTCAATCAGTGTTCTCCCTAAGGGCAGGTATTTCACTGCAAACCTAGCATTCCGTAATGTTTTCTATTTTCTGCTTTCATTTTGTCTCCTCACATGATCCGTGTATCTTAATGTAGTCTATCGTCTGATATCTTCTTCTGTCCCGAACTTTTCTCCCGTTTATTATCCCTTCCAGTGCATCCTTCAGTAAGTGATTTCTGTTTAGCCAGTGGCCGAGCCAAATTCTTTTATCTTCCCAATCAATTTCAGCATCATTCTTTTTTCACCCACTTTTTCCAACACAACTTCATTTCTTATTTTGTCTGTCCACTTCACACGTTCCATTCTTCTCCATATCCACATTTCAAACGCATAAATTCGCTCCACATCATCGTAATGCCCATGTTTCTGCCTCTTACAATGCCACACTCCACACAAAGCACTTCCCTAATCTTTTCCTTAGTTTTTTTTCATAGGTCCGCAGAAGATGCTCCTTTTTCTATTAAAAGCTTTCATTACCATTGCTATTCTCCTCTTGACACAATGCATATACTAGTACATATTTTTTTTTTGTAATTATTGTGATTTCATCTCTGTACTTGGGTTCTTTCTTCCCTTTTTTTGCATTTGTATTTCATGTATTTGTACTTTTTACTTTCCTTATTTATTTTTCTATCTGCATTTGCTTTTTATTTCTATTTCTGGTGTTGTAGAGAAGGTCTGATCGCCTTAACTCCGCCAGATTAAGTAGATAAATAAAATAATAGAATAAATAATTAAAAAATAAATGATATGTAAGTAAATGTATAATAGATAAATAAACAAACAAATAAGTAAATAATAAATAAGTAAATCAATATGTAAATAAGTAAATTCGCTACCTGCTAGCATCAGGGACTGTCGAAATAAAATTGAATTCAAACGAAAACTTACTAGGCACTTGGTCAGTAATTGATTACTTGTAAATAGTTTCTTTAATCTATCACAAAATATTTCAATATTCAGTAATTTCATCACTATACAATTTTGTTATTCTAGATTTAATTTGTAATTCAGTAAATATAAAATATTCTTTGTTTCTCTATGATAAATTATCTAGCTTTAATTATTCAGGTAATCTTTTCGTACTTTGATTTTATTGTAATTGTAAATTTAATACTAATTGTAATATTATTTGTAATTGTAATTGTAAATTTAATACTAATTGTAATTTTATTGTTGATATTGTAGTTGGAATCTCCTGGTAGAGGGGCAGAGAAGGCCTGACGGCCTTATCTCTACCAGGTTAAATAAATAAATAAATACTAAATACTAATACTAAATAGGCTAAATAAGGTTTAAACATGTAAATAAGTAAATAACCTTGATCACCATAGTATATTATACGATTACACAGTACATAATATAACATTAACTTAATTTTATTCTACTTTAATCTAGTCGGTTAGCGCACAGCCTCTTACCACAGAAACCGAAGTTTAGAATTCAGATATTTTCTCCAATTATCTCGGTTTAAAACGCTGGAATGGTTACGAAACAGTTTAATTGCAACTTCACCATTACTTAATTCTCTGTAAATAATTTCTGTATTTCTAAACGGACTTAAACTGTAACTAAAGAACTGCATTATATCATTCCTTTCTCTTTCCTTTTAGCATCCTTCTTTGTTCCTTTTTCACTACGTTCCTTTGTTTCTCTTTCCGTACCAAGTCTCTCGCACACCAGCCAAAGCAACACAAAGCCGGCAAGTCGTCTTGTATTTATCGATGCTGCGATCTGCACGGATGAGTAACGACTGTGAAAGGCAAGAAGAGAAAGTTGTATTGGCCTTTCAAATGCTGTGAGTCATTACATATTCTGACTTATCCGAGACTTGAAGGCGTGCTACTCTAACTGACGACATAAATCTATGTAATCGCCATTTGAAGAGTAACAATGCTTGACGAAGGGAAAACTTAGAAAAATAGGATGCGATAGGCTTTCAAAGGACTGTCTTTGTTACAGCGTATAGGTACAGTCTTAGAAAAATGTTTTGTCGTACAGATAATTTATAAGTCCCAGTAAGGAGGAAGCCTGGTTCATAGGAGAAGAACTAGTTGAGATAATAAAATTAGTTATGTTTCGTTGTGTGCTTGATCATGTACACTGCCTCCTTTCTGGGACTTATAAAGTATCTCTGCGATAGAAAGTTTTTCTAAGACTGTACAGTATCACTACAGAAAGAATTCAAAACGTAGACGAATATCCTCGATTTTATGAACATTAAGGGGAGAGGATGGTATTTTTTTTTGGTGAAAAATGAGTAAATTTTCAACAAAAAAAAATCTTTAAAATGCCCTTTGATATGCGTGGAATGCATTGCATAATATTTTGTGGGTATTTGTGCCCTTATCGGATGTTGAGTCGCCATTTTTAAACTTCCTGCGTTATGAATTTTTAAATTACTCGCCCACTTTTATTGTTGTTTCCGGTAAATTAAATTTTCAATTTTTTTTTTCTTTAAAATACCCCTTGATATGTGTGGAATGCATTGCATAACATTTTGTGGGTATTTGTGCCCTTATCGGATCTTGAGACGTCATTTTTAAACTTCCTGCGCTATGGATTTTTAAATCACACGCCCGCTTTTATCGGTTTCCAGTAACTTCATTTATTTTTGCTACATTGCCAGACAAAAATGGATATAATTTCTGAACTATTAAAGATACATGCATGAAATTTAGAACACACATTCTTTAGACTATTAGGAAACTTTTCTCTGTAATAGAATTTTGTTAATTGATTTAATTTAAAAAATACGTCCGTTTTTTTGCAAGAAAGGAAATAAAAAAATTGTTATTAAATTTTGTTTATTTTACAAACGTAGGTACTAATATCAAAATTCTGTTACAGACAGTTTGTAGAACATGCTTTTGCAAATACATTGCAAAAAATTGTTTGAATCTATCTTTAAAAACGGTTTAGATATATCGGTTTTTAATACCACCCTGCATTGGGTATATATATTTTTTTTTTCAAATTTGGGCCTCTCAATATTTTTTTTTTCAAAATATTTTTATTTGGTTGAGTTGCCACAGCTATGTGCCCTCTACATACAAAAAAGTAATATTTTACACCAAATAGGAAAAAAGTTTTAAAAAGTACCATCCTCTCCCCTTAAGAAAACTGTACCCGTCATCGTCACCTTTTTTTCCTTTCAAGTGATGGCATAATGGCCTTTAACATTCTCTATCAAATGTTTTGTGACAAATTCCAACGGATCTTTTCTCTCGGGGTAAGTAATACGGTTTGTCTGATGTGACAAAATATCCTCAAGTATAGCCGAACACTATAATTAAGAACAAATTAACATGAGTTGTTCTTTTGTTCGCCATATAATAGTAATATGCGTTACAAGAGCGGTATGTTGATGTTTTCATGTTCGAGGAAAAGATTGAAAAAGCGAAACGTAGTTGAGCTTTTTTAATTTCCGAGAACATGAAAACAAACATACTGCTCGTGTATCGTACATTATTTTGTACGAAGATAGTTTATTACATACCTGAAAGAGGAATTTCTAATTAGTTGCAATGAAATCTCCATCTTGGTTTCTGTTCACTGACGGAAACTTTTAAAAACTAAAATATCTATCTTCAACATTGTTGCTATAAAATGTTTTCTGTGTTTACTATATTCCTGCAGGCCATGATATACGTCTGTCTTTTTTTCCCCAGTCTATAAATGCGAACTTAAAACAAACGGTAAGGTTATGTAATGATTTATTTTTCATTTTAATATTTTAACAATATTATTTATATAACATATTGCAGTAATAACATCGGCATCTGGAATCTTGTTGATTTTTTCACGGCTTCCTTAATGTTATTTGCATCACGAATTCAATAACTTTAGTGGAGTTGTAGAGTTTACTTAATTCTTGCAAATATTTAAAAACAATAATTAACATTGCAATTTAGGTGAAATTGCAGTGGCAAGTTTCCAGTTTAGCTACAATTATTATTATATTGAACGTCTCTAAAAATAATATGTTAAAAGCCTAAAGCAGTAAAATTAATATGTCACTTAAGCGGTAACAAGAGGGAAATTGTTATGTGTGTTACGTTGGGAATACTGAATGTGGAATTTTAGACTTTCCGCGGATTGGTTTTGTGCGGAAACCAAGCAAATACGCACGATCTTGCACAAAATATTTTGTAACATATTCCAACGGATCTTTTCTCTCCGGGTAAGTAATACGATTTTTCTGATGTGACAAAATATCCTCAAGTATAGCAAAACACTATAATTAAGAACAAATTAACATGAGTTGTTCTTTTTTTCGCCATGTGAATGATATTTCGTTACCTCATATCCGTAATAGTGCATAAAATTGGAAATTGTGTGATCGATCTTACGACACTGTCGCATAGCAACACCAATAGGAAGTTCAAGCTACTCACCGTCGTCTCTGGACTTGTTGCACCTGCGAATGCTTTGTTCTCGTGACTCATCTCGGAAGGTAGATCGATTTTCTCCTAACCGGAAAACTGAAATAAAGAAATAAGTAAATTAATTAATATATACATCTATACTAATAATAAATCTGTAGCCGAAATTTTTCTGGTTATTTTCGATTTTCCAAAAATAATTGGTCCTAACATATATAATTAACCACCCTGAAACCGAAAATCGCTTTTTTGAAATTTTTGTGTGTATGTCTGTCTGTCTGTCTGTATGTTTGTTACCTTTTCACGCGATAATTTCTGAACGGATTTCGATGAAAATTGGAATATAAATTAAGTTCGTTGTAACGTAGATTTTAGGCTATATGGCATTCAAAATACATTATTTAAAGGGGTGGTTATAAGGGGGCCTGAATTAAATAAATCGAAATATCTCGCTTATTATTGATTTTTGTGAAAAATATTACATGACAAAAGTTTCTTTAACAATAATTTGAGATAACTTTTATTCCTTGAAAAAATTTGATAGGACTCATATTTAATGAGATAAATGAGTTTTAAAATTAAAATAACTGCCATCTAAGGCCGTGTAATGAATTAAAAAACAAATGACTTCCTCTATAAGGGGCCTTGGACAGCACCAATCGAAAGCTATGAAAGATAGCCTACAGATAATGTTTCTATGTTTGTATGTAGTAATATCGGAAGCTAAATTAACCGATTTGTATAATTAATTATTATTTCACCATTGGAAAGTGTCTTTTTCTCTAGATGGACATAATGCTATAATGTTATTACAGTAACTTCTGATATAATATATAATATAATATAATATAATATAATATAATATAATATAATATAATATAATATAATATAATATAATATAATATAATATAATATAATATAATATAATATATAATATAATATAATATGTAATATTATATAATATAATTTAAGTTATTTGAAGGGTTTACAACCATAGTTGGCCAAGCGCTATTTACTGAATACATAGAAAACAAGGGTTAAAATTAAGTTATTGCCATAATTCAATGGAAACCTATAACAAGTAAAATAAAGTATACACATTAAATCTAAATGATGTCAATGTTCATTAAACTATGGTTGTATGTAATAAAAATTAAGAAACATGTTAAAGGAATTGTCATTGCACCAAATGTCTCTGGACCAAAATGATCGCATTTTAATTATTTGGATGCAATTTAAATTAAGTAACATATTAGACGATTTATCCTTCTATCAAACACGAATGTTCCCTGGATCAAACGTCCTATTTTAATTATGTAATTACTTTATATTTATTTCTAATGGGTGCAGCGGAGCGCACGGGTACGGCTAGTGGATAAATATAAATGTCAATTTGTTTTATTTCAATATAACCACTTCACGATATACATGATGTAAATCAGTTTTCTCCTAATCGGAAAACTGAAATAAATAAATAAATTATTACGTAGATAAATAGTAAATATCAGTTTGTTTTAATTCAATGTAACCACTATACAATATGTAAGCGATATAAATTGCCAAATATGCTGGTGGTAGAGTATAAATAACTGAAGAAAAAATTCAAATAACGTTTTTCTGTAACTGGCAAAGTTTTTCCAGAAAAAAATGTTTTATGTGTCAAACTTTTTTGAAAATGAGAACAGTCACTACACAGATAGTATTTAGGATACTTTTCCCGATACATAAGCTGAAATAGTCTTTTTTACTCTGTTGTGTATTGGTATCATCAATCACGTGCATGATTCCGACTTGAATAATTTTTTCAGTCTTTTCCTCTACTGATCATAGATAGACCAAACATTAAAAATGTTGTAAGCTTCGTATATTTCCAGCAACGAAGATTGCCAAGTTACATCTCTTTTGAAAAATCCACCATTGTTTTCTTCCTCCATTAGACTGTCATAAATTTGTTTAAAAATAAATTATTTCAAGAGCTATATTATTGATAACTATATGATATGCTTTAATTATAGAAAATAGAGAATATCCTGTTTGAACCGGAGACCTCTCCATCTACAGTCGAATAATCTACTACTGAACTATAACGTCACTTTATTTTTACTCGATAAATAATCACCACTAGAATGAGGAGGAACACAGAACTGCACGCATTGTATTCTTCACCTGACATAATTAGGAACATTAAATCCAGACGTTTGAGATGGGCAGGGCATGTAGCACGTATGGGCGAATCCAGAAATGCATATAGAGTGTTAGTTGGGAGACTGGAGGGAAAAAGACCTCTAGGAAGGCCGAGACGTAGATGGGAGGATAATATTAAAATGGATTTGAGGGAGGTGGGGTATGATGATAGAAACTGGATTAATCTTGCTCAGGATAGGGACCGCTGGCGGGCTTATGTGAGGGCGGCAATGAACCTTCGGGTTCCTTAAAAGCCATTTGTAAGTAAGTAAGAATGAGGAGGAATACAGTAGTGGATAATTCAGGGCAATTGTGTCTCTACCAGCAAGTTAGAACGACTGTCTACGAAATAGTGTACGAAAAACATGTTAGAAACTATTTTACTATGTTCTTAAGGCTTGCTGTATTCAGCCTGCAGCCTCGATTCGCAAACATTCATATTCACAAAATAAAATATAATTTTTAACATTTGTATCATAAATATCTATTCTGGAGTTACACGCGACAGAAAAGAATAACAAAATAAAACTAAATGAACTCAAACAAAATTGACATTGCATATGAAGGGTTGTACGTCATAAGAAGACGGAAATGCAATTGAAGTTGTATAAAGTGATGGCCATACCTTATTTACTTCATAGTGGGACAGGTTTGGAATTGAACGGGCTACATCAGCTTCTTGTCTATGCAGATGACGTGAATATGTTAGGAGAAAATACACAAACGGTTAGGGAAAACACGGAAATTTTACTTGAAGCAAGTAAAGCGATCGGTTCGGAAGTAAATCCCGAAAAGACAAAGTATATGATTATGTCTCGTGACGGGAATATTGTACGAAATGGAAATATAAATATTGGATATCCTTCGAAGAGGTGGAAAAATTCAAATATCTCGGAGCAACAGTAACAAATGTAAATGACACTCGGGAGGAAATTAAACGCAGAATAAATATGGGAAATGCGTGTTATTATTCGGTTGAGAAGCTCTTATCATCCAGTCTGCTGTCCAAAAATCTGAAAGTTAGAATTTATAAAACAGTTATATTACCGGTTCTTCTATATGGCTGTGAAACTTGGACTCTCACTCTGAGAGAGGAACATAGGTTAAGGGTGTTTGAGAATAAGGTGCTTAGGAAAATATTTGGGGCTAAGCGGGATGAAGTTACAGGAGAATGGAGAAAGTTACACAACACAGAACTGCACGCATTGTATTCTTCACCTGACATAATTAGGAACTTGAAATCCAGACGTTTGAGATGGGCAGGGCATGTAGCACGTATGGGCGAATCCAGAAATGCATATAGAGTGTTAGTTGGGAGACCGGAGGGGAAAAGACCTTTAGGGAGGCCGAGACGTAGATGGGAGGATAATATTAAAATGGATTTGAGGGAGGTGGGGTATGATGATAGAGACTGGCTTAATCTTGCACAGGATAGGGACCGATGGCGGGCTTATGTGAGGGCGGCAATGAACCTTCGGGTTCCTTAAAAGCCATTTGTAAGTATGTAAGTAAGTGGGACAGTTAACAAGAAGTAGGCAGTGAAGGAATACGCTAAACTGAACTGATATCGCAAGGCTTGAGCTGTGAATACAAATTATGCTGCTATCATAATCGACACTGTGGAAAGTTAACAGAGTGTGCATTTTGTATCGTGATGAAATTGTTTAAAAAAGTAGTTATGAACCTTTAAGGCAGACGACAAAGATAACAGTGAAGAAAATGACGATCACTGCGACAGACAGTTGATACTAAAACTGGTTGTGTAGTAACTATGACAACGTACGACTTTTCAGCATTTCTATATACGTTCTTTACTAAAATTTGATTTAGGTACAGTAAAAGCACCGAACTCTCGACCAAATTACAACGTGTTCATAATATTATGAGTATAGGATATGTGCAATGTCCCACGATATGATCATATTTCACCATTTTTCGAATCTTTATTTTGGCTCTGACTCAACGACCGCAGAACTTTACCACAGTCTAGAATATACAGTCACGAAGCTCAATACGTAGTAAATATGCATCCATAGATAGTTGCTAACCACTAGGATCGCTACTATCGCCTCATTACAGACAATGCGAAACATTACCTGCACAGTCTATTGTTTCTAGTACCCTCATATACTCAAGCTTCGTGACTGTACTAGACTGTGACTTTACGCTGTTTTTCTCTATTGTTTCAAATTTTGCGCAACTAAACCCCAGGTTATGTGTCTTCTCTTGTGTATAATAAGATAATAAGACTAGGCACAAGTAGAATAGGGAGAAATTAGAAGAAAAATCGCAATAGTTCCTTGACATGTTTGCACAAAATCACGTGTAGAAACTCAGTCCTTAAATACAATCTGACGCTATTTGATAACTGACTCAACTGGTATGGAAGCAATGATCTTCAGTAACGCGAGCATGTATGTTTACCGGTACAATAAATACAAGTACAGTTCGGAAATTTATTGATTGCATATTGTATATCTTAATGTTTTCATTTTATCTATCACCTGATATATTCTTATACCCCAACGTTTCTCCCGTTCACCTCATCTCAAAAAAAAAAAAAAAATTGTCACAGCGAAAAACGCTACGAACTTTTCCATGAACCCATTAAGTCACCTTCAGAGATTATAGAGGGTGGAAGTTAAATAACCTTCCTGATTGAAAGGGGCGACACGGTACACTTAAGTTAATAAAAAAACCTATATTACGTTTGTGATTAAATGCACGGTTAATTATAAAATTAAGTTTGAAGTTTCAGAAGTCCGGCAACATCGCCGCTAACACACTCTACTCGTGATACAGATGTAACAGGTCAACGAACTCGGTCTGAACTTCTCTCTGGCTCGACGTTGCAATCTGTTCGCATTGTACAGTGGCTTGAAATTGGTGGGTTTTAAATTAAATTTACACCAAAATAATCCACGTTATTAAAATACGCCAGAAGGGTAAATTATTCTTTATTAGATTTCGTATCGATATGGACAAAAATCACGATCCTACTCGTAATATTTCCTGAATAAGAGGTTGTTAAACATTTGGAAGAAAAAAAAACATTTTTTTTTCTGAAAAATCTATGAACTTTCCACCAATATAATAGTACAGATTTTTTTGTCACATACTACATGAAAATATGTAGGGTTATTTCACTTCCACCCTATATATATGTATATGTATATGGACATCATTTTATTTTTACTTGCATTTTTATTGCACCTGCATTTCTGAATGTACTTCACTCTCACCCCTTCACTAATGTCCTTGCTCCCGTCAGACACACAAACTTACGGCCTCTGTTGCATTCGAAGTCTTCAAGCAGTGAAGTAAACACTGCAGTGTATAGTGTGTTTCAGAAATATGGTTGCGTTTTCTATAGAAGAAAGAACCTATATTAATAATATCGTACTAAAAATAATATTCAAGAAACGATAAATTCAATTTCAGAGAATATGCTTCAAAATGTTTTTAATAATATGCTTAAAGAATTGAAGCCTGCATTGTAATGAACGACAACCATTTCAGCAACTTGTTTAAAAATTCAGATTAGCTTATTTTTAATTGAGGTGGCTAGAAGCAAAGGAATGCTAGTGACATTTGTAATAACATGAGTTAAGTGTATCCAGTGTAAGCTAAAGTATCTAAAATTTTAGTGGCAGAGGGATATTTTAATCGCATCACACATTAAAATTTAAATAAAAAAATTCACCGAATTTACGAAAGCTTAAATATTTAAACCCCATTTTCTCAAAAGTAACTTAAGTGCACTTACAGTCCTTTACTTATGACCCCCGCAATTTAAATGCACTCTCTATATTGTATGTTAACATCAATAATTAATATGCTAAATAAAGTAGACATTACATAACGAACATAGCCGCCTGAAAAGTTGAGTTTTTGAAAAAAAATGTTACTACTCTACTGTATTTTGATAAATTCCGTAAAAGTGATAATCAAACTGAAAATCGTAATATCGTATTTCCCTACAACATAAATGGATACACTACTTTTCTCTCCTCCTATAGCTAGTAAAATGATTTGTTTACATATTGCACTAGTAACATCAAACTCCTGCAATGGAAGGAGGCAACAGTGTTTCCGAGTATAGCCAGGTTAATGTTAAAAATGTTGGTAAAAATAAAGTGATGTCCCTGTATATATATATATATATATATATATATATATATGCCTTATTGAGTTAGGAATTAAGAACGTTCTTTTCACTGTATACAATATCCATTTTGCATGAGATTTTCTAAAGTCACAGACTCAGTTTATACACATGGAGACAATATTTCCTAAGTAACGGGAAAGCATGCCCTCACGAAATTGATCTCCTGACCAGAGTCGAAGGCTGGCTAGACGATACTATACGGTGGGTATTACATACTCTGAGGTATTTGCTGAGGGGAAGGCGTTCGATTCCGAAGTGCTTGCACATCGTTAGCCTGTAAAGCACCTGTGCAAACGCCCTTGTACTGCTTATGCAGACGTGTTCAAGGTTTGCTTCATTCTGTGTGCTAAATCCTACTTAGTTAATGCTTATGGTAATCTGAGAGTGCGTGGGAGGAGGCCCAGTCTAGCCATCCTGAGTGAGGAGGCATTTCACGGACGTAATTGAAAGTTGATACACCCGTAAGCATTCTCCGCACAAGTGTTGCCTCTGAAATTGATATACAGCTGTTATAGTGAAGACAAAATAGTGATAATAATAATAATAATAATAATAATAATAATAATAATAATAATAATAATAATAATGTGACTTTTAAGGAATCCGAAGGTTCATAGCCGCCCTCACATAAGCTCGCCATCGGTCCCTATCCTGAGCAAGATTAACCCAGTTTCTACCATCATATCCCACCTCCCTCAAATCCATTTTAATATTATTCTCCCATCTACGTCTCGGCCTCCCCAAAGGTCCTTTTCCCTCAGGCCTCCCAAATAAAACTCTATATGCATTTCTGGATTAGTCCATACGTGCTACATGCCCTGCCCATCTCAACGTCTGAATTTAATGTTCCTAATTATGTCAGGTGAAGTATACAATGCGTGCAGTTCTGCGTTGTGTAATTTTCTCCATTCTCCTGTAACTTCACCCCTCTTAGCACCAAATATTTTTCTAAGCACCTTATTCTCAAACACCCTTAACCTATGTTCCTCTCTCAAAGTGATAGTCCAAGTTTCACAACCATACAGAACAATCGGTAATATAACTGTTTTATAAATTCTAACTTTCAGATTTTTTGACAATAGACTGGATGATAAAAGCCTCTCAACCGAATAATAACAGGCATTCTCATAATTATTCTGTGTTTAATTTCCTCCCGAGTATCATTTATATTTGTTACTGTTGCTTCAAGATATTTGAACTTCTCCACCTCTTCAAAAGATAAATTTCCAATTTTTATATTTCCATTCCATACAATATTCTCGTCACGAGACATAATCATATACTTTGTCTTTTCGGGATTTACTTCCAAACCTATCTCTTTACTTGCTTCCAGTAAAATTCCCGTGTTTTCTCTAATCGTTTGTGGATTTTCTCCTAACATATTCACGTCATCCTCATAGACAAGAAGCTGATGTAACCCGTTCAATTCCAAACCCTCTCTGTTATACTGGACTTTCCTAATGGCATACTCTAGAGCAAAGTTAAAAAGTAAAGGTGATAGTGCATCTCCTTGCTTTAGCCCGCAGTGAATTGGAAACGCATCTGACAGAAACTGACCTATGCGAACTCTGCTGTACGTTTCACTGAAACACATTTTAATTAATCGAACTATTTTCTTGGGAATACCAAATTCAATAAGAATATCATATAAAACTTCTCTCTTAACCGAGTCATATGCCTTTTTGAAATAATTATTTCTTATGCTATATTTAATTTGTAAGATGTCTTGTTTTTAAGATTGACAGTAGTCTATTTGTTACATTTCGAATGAACGTCAATGCAATTGTCAATGACCTTGCGACAAACACACATCAATAGTCTACTCAACAGGGTAACAAACGACTTTTTCAGCGTAGGTACGTATCGGGAGAAGTAAATTATGACTCTCTATTGTCTTAAAAAAAATTATATTCACAAAATATTTTTTTAGACTGCCTCCGTGGTCTGTTGGTCAGCATGCTGGCTTCCAGATCAGGAGGTCCCGGGTTCGATTCCCGGGCTCGGCTCTCTGTGAATTTTTGTTGTTGAAGAAGAAGAAGAAGAAGAAGAAGAATTCCCTGGGTGTCTAGAGTCTGGAAATTTGCATGAATGTGAGTGTGATTGTGAGTATGCCGGGTTAATATCAATTAACCAATCATCACAAATATAAAAATACATCAGGACTGTCGCTGGGCTGTAACCTGAACACACGTTTCAGTGTCACATTGTTGACAAGTAACTCCATCTGTTAGCACAACCATAAAGCATCTAATAGATGCTATAGAGTTACCAACAACGAAAAAAAAAAAGAAAAAAAAATTGTGCGAGATCGTGCGTATTTGCTTGGTTTCCGCACAAAACCAATCCGCGGAAAGTCTAAAATTCCACATTCAGTATTCCCAACCTAACACACATAACAATTTCCCTCTTCTTACCGCTTAAGTGACATATTCATTTTACTGCTTTAGGCTTTTAACATATTATTTTTAGAGACGTTCAATATAGTAATAATTATAAATTGGAAACTTACCACTGCAATTTCACCTAAATTGCACTCTTAATTATTGTTTTTAAATATTTGCAAAAATTTAGTAAACTCTACAACTCCACTAAAGTTACTGCATTCGTGATGCAAGTAACATTTAGGAAGCCGTGAAAAAATCAACAAGCTTCCAGGCTCATCATAGACTGGGGGGGGGGGAAGACAGACGTATATCATGGCCTGCTGGAGTATAGTAAACACAGAAAACATTTTAAAGCAACAATGTTGAAGATAGATATGTTTGTTTTGCAAATTTGCCGTCATTGAACAGAAACCAAGATGGAGATTTCATTACAATTAATTAGAAATTCCTCTTTCAGGTTTGTAATAAACGATCTTCGCACAAAATAATGTACGATACATGAGCGGTATGTTTTCTTTCAATTCTCGGAAATTAAAAAAGCTCAACTACGTTTCGCTTTTTCAAACTTTTCCTCGAACATGAAAACTTCACATACCGCTCTTGTAACGCATATTACAGACGTGGACAAATTATTAGCAAAATTGAAGATTTTTATTATATATTTTTACAAAATATGATTCTTCAATTTAGACTACAGTTGACATTTTTGTGTATTTCCAAATTATTAGCAAAATTGAAGATTAGTGTTGCAGATTTTTCAAAATTTAACTCCTCAATTTGGACTACATTTGATATTTTTGCATATTTACAAATTATTAGCAAAACTGAAGATTTTTATTGTATATTTTTACAAAATTCGATTCTTCAATTTGGACTACAGCTGACATTTTGGATATTTCCAAATTATTAGCAAAACTGTAGATTTTTGTTTTATATTTTTACAAAATTTGACTCTTCAATGCAGTTGACATTTTTGCTAATTTACAAATTATTAGCAAAATTGAAGATTTTTATTATATATTTTTACAAAACTTGACTCCTCAATTTAAACTACAGTTGACATTTTTGCATATTTCTGTCTACTGTAATGATGGAAATATCCAAAATTGTCAACTGTAGTCTAAATTGAAAAGTCAAATTTTGTAAACAAAATATCATAAAAATCGTCAATTTTGTTAATAATTTGTCCACGTCTGTACTATTTTTCTGGGGAATTATTGACAGTTGCACAAAAAAATATTATTTTACCTTTTCTTGAGTTATTTATGCTCCGCCACCAGTATTTTGGCAGTTTATTTCGTTCAGAACTTATATTGAACTTTTTCGTCATTCACCATGTCTCTCATAAAAAGTTTTGATCCCAATTATCGTCTCTAAAAATTTATTAAAATACATTTTTACCTCAAAGCTGTAATTATTAGGTAGTAATTGTGGAATCGAAGAAGGGATGTCAAGTACACCGGGTTTTAATCAACCGCCTTATATTTCCCACCTGTTTTGTAAAAAACCTACCGGTACATAAAGTTGCCATGGATACAGTTGTAATCTGGGTCACCCGCATGTTTCCCCATATCGCCGAAACCTGAACAGGCCAGGTATCCACGCGCAGATAATAGGCCTACATGTAAGTTATCTTACACACAAAGTCGCATACATGTTAGGTTAAAATATTCCATTGGCCTCGATTTTGTGGAACCACAAAATATGCAAAGCATGACTTACCGACATTTTACGCAGTTCTCATGTTTCTGAAACAGTTTGAACAAATGACAGCGAATAGAAACTGAATTTCTGTGAGACGGTTTCCTAAAAGTACCTCAGTTTCTACTTTTTTATTATTATTTTTTCTTTGATATATTATCTATATATACAGAGTGATTTATATAGAACTGACACATTTCTCTCATTAATTGTTTCAAAACGAATTGTGCTAGCGACAACTTATTATACCTAAAATGTAGAGGAATTTTGGGAGATTATTTACCTCTATAGCAAATGTTGAAAATGTCCTCCATCCTGCATAAGGCACAACTCAACACGTCGTTCCATGTTACTGGCCACTCGTTGCAGGACTCTGTTGTCAATAGCTTGAATCTCCTGTGTGATGTTGTGCTTCAGATCGTCCAATGTCTGGGGACGTGTGGCGTAAACCCTGTCTTTTAAGTAACCTCATATAAAGAAGTTCGGCGTTGTCAAATCCGGAGATCTCGGTGGCCACAAGTTCCTGGAAATTATTCGGTCGTCAAAGAAACTTGCAATTAGTTCCATGGATTCATT